>NC_052472.1:23456672-23494135 GCF_009730915.1 Dioscorea cayenensis subsp. rotundata
CTCCCCTCCCCACGTTGCACGACTCCCCAAGTCTGCACAACACTGTTCTCTCTGCCAACCCTTACACCTCTGACATCGTTGATCCCTCCGTTGCTTTATCTATTACGCCTTGGGACCCTAACACGCTCCATCCCGAGACTCCTCGGGACCCTTCTTCTTCCACTGTGCTGCCCTCTCCTGTCATCTCACATTCCACTTTGGAGAACCCACCCCATGACACTCTACCCAGAGCTCCCACTCACACTGCTAAAGAGAAGTTGACTCGTCGGCATCCCTCTCCTCCCCCTGTCCTTTTGACCTCTTCCTCTGCTAACCCTTCTATCAAACCTCCTAGTCCTAATCCAGAGCACTCGAAACTTGTATCTCAGATTTCAGTTTGCTCTTGATGGCAGTTCTATGGATGAAGACACCCGAGCAGGGATGCGTGTGTCTTCGATGCTTCGATGACCCGGATGTCGAAGAAGATGAGCCTGACGACCACATGACCTTGGACCAGTACCAGGAAGAAGCCCGACGTGTTGCTCTTGTTCGCAAGGGCCCTCTCCTTGATGTAGAATCCCAAAAGAAAGGGCGTTTGGAACTGAGTGGTTCCAGTATCCATTGATTTCCTCTTATCCTTTCCTTCGGGGAAGTTGTCTTCTTTTTTCCTAGTTTTTTTGATGAGTACTAAAAAAATTCTTTCTTTGGAATTGCGGGGTCTCTCTTCCCGGAAACCCTCGCCCGCACTTTTTTAGATTTCTTCAGTCAAAATGACCTAGCTATCCTCCGTCTTGTGGAAACCAGAGCAAACTCTGTTCGTGTTGGTAAGTTTTGTTCTAGACTCTCCAAATCTTGGGAGTGGGCCGCCATCCTCTCTGAAGGGTTCTCTGGTGGTATAGTTGTTTGCTGGAAAAAAGGTTTGGGTACCGTTACTCCTATCGCCTATTCTCGGTGAGTCCTTCATCTGGTGATATCCTCCAACTTTTTTTATCTAATGTTATTATCTCGATTGTTTATAATTCTAACCCAGGCGTCTTCCCGATGGTCTCGTTTGGTATGAGCTTTTCCAAAATCTCTTCTCTTCGTCTCCCTTGGCTTATTATTGGAGATTTCAACACTATTTTTGCTCCCGTGTGAGCATAAAGGCGGCCGTTTCCATTATTATTCTCGCAAAGCTTCTTTTTTTCGTGGTTTTATCAATAATAATAATTTATTCGATCTCAATAGCTCCGGATCCCCTTTTACTTGGTGTAACAATCAGCAGGGTCTCGCCCGTCGGTGGGCACGACTTGATCGTTGCATTGTTAACCTCGATTGGATTTCTTATTTTAAAAACTACTCTCTTCGTCATCTTTCTCGCAGTTTTTCGGATCATTCTCCTCTTGCCTTATCTATTTCTTCTCATGACTCTTGTAAATGCTACTTATTCAGATTTGAAAACTATTGGTTGGATTTTGTTGGTTGCCATAAATCTGTTCGCGATGCCCTTCTATCTCCTTCTCATGGTAACCCCCTACATGTACTGACACATCTTTTTATCCCCATGATCGATTTAAACTTAATATTTGGAAGAAAACTGGCGTTAATTCTCTTGAGCAGGATCTCAATCAGACTGAGACTAATATTTCCAATTTAGAAAGCTTGGATGACAATCTTGTTTCCCAATCTCATTTGTCAAGCCAGTATGCTAGACTTGCTGCGATTCAGCGCCAAATGTCTATTAAGTGGGCCCAGCGTGCTCGTCTTCTCTGGGTTAGCGATGGTGATAAAAATACGCACTTTTTTCATAGCGCTGCCCGCATTCACTCTCACCACAACTATATCTCTGACCATTCGAGTATTGAGCGAGCCTTTGTGGATTTTTATTCTAACCTTTGGACTGGCAACGATTCTTGCACCAATGACAATTTACATAATCTCATACATGCTTTTGCCTGATGATCTCCCTTCGGTTTCTATCGAGATCGGTATTCACCTTATTCGGGAAGTATCTAAAGAAGAAATCTTTCTTGCTCTTCTCGATCTCCCTCGAGTAAGTCCCCCAGTCCCGATGGCTTCAATCTGAATTTTTTTCGGGTTTTTTTGGGATGATGTGGGTGATTACATCGTTGATGCTATCAAACACTTTTTTTCCATACTTCTTGTCTCCCTCCCTCTTGGGGTAGAACCTATATCACTCTTGTCCCTAAACACTCCAATCCTAGGTCGGTTTCGGATTATCGTCCCATCTCGCTTTGCAATGTTTGTTATAAAATCATTTCAAAGGTCCTCTCGAATAGACTCAAGCCTGTTCTCCCTATGCTTATAGGTAGCGAGCAAGCTGGGTTTATCTCGGACGAGGTGCCTTTGATAATGCTATAGTCTGTTCGGGGAGGTGGTTCATTCTCTTGAGACCTGACCTTTCTAGTCCCCCTAGGATGATAGTTAAACTTGATATCGAAAAAAAGCCTATGATACTATTAAGCTGGAGTGCAATTCTTGCTACCCTCACTAAAAATGAATTTCCACGATCGTTGGATTTCTTGGATTCGAGCTACTTTTTACTTCTTCTTCTTTCTCTATTCTTGTGAATGGAACTCCCTCTCCTTGGTTTTTCCTCTTCTAGGGAATTCGTCAAGGAGATCCCCTATCTTCTTATCTTTTTTTATTCTAGTTGCCCAAAAATTTCTCCGCTATTTTTGAATCGTGCCCTTTCTATCAACTTGATCCCCTGGTTTTGACCGAATATTCACCCCAATTTCAACCATTTGATGTTCACGATGATATCATATTGGTAACTCGAGCTACTAGGTCTGTAGCTCGTAATATCAATCTTTGCCTTTCTATTTATAACCGATTAACTGGCCAACGTCCCAACAATTCCAAAACTCATATCTATCTTCCTTCTTGGTTTTAATAAAAGGGTCGCGTCCGATGATTTGTTCCATTACTGGCTTCTCTCTAGCCCACTTTCCCTTCTCTTATTTAGGTTTTCTCATTTCTCCTAAGAAGATTAGTGTCCATTCTTACAAACCATTGATTGATAAAAATCAAGACTACGTGCTCTCGTTGGAAAAACTTATAAATTATCCTCTGCGACCAAATCCATTCTTATTAATTCCACTATTCTTTCAATCCCAAACTATATTCTTTTACGCCTATCACATGTCTCGATTCGATCCTTCACGAAATCACTAAAGCTTGTCGGGGATTTTTTTGTTCAAAGGGGCAATGGAAAGGGCATCCATGCGATGAATTGGAGTTGTATCAGCGATAATAAATCGAGGGGGCTTAGGTCTTCACAACCTCATTCATGCTAAGATTTCTCTTATGGCGAAAAATGTTTTCAAGTATCTTAATTCGGATAGCATTTTTTGGGTCAACATTGTCCGCCATAAGTATGGTTGCTTGAATCTCTGGACTGATGCTATTCCTAGTAACTGTTCCTGGATCTTTCGTGGCATCTGTCGTACGGCCATGATTCTGAAACATAATCTTTGGATTAAGAATTTTAATCCAATCCAAACTTCATTTATGCTTGATCCTTGGTTATTTGATGTTCCTCTAGCTTTCAAACCTACTTTCTTGAATATGGACATTGTATCTAATGATGTTGGGTTTACAGAGCTTATTGTTAATGACCATTGGAATCAAAATCTTCTTGCTTTAATCTTTGGTGATCTCCTCGGTCCTTTGATCCCAACTTCTTGTACCCTCGATTATTCTAGTGATAATTTTTTTGGAGTCCGGGTTTCCTCAGTCATCTAATGTGAATCTCTCTTCTACTATCTACCATCACTTGAACCTTCATTCCGCTGGTACCTCCGAGTGGTATGGTTGGACAAAAATTTGGAAGCTAAGTGTTGCTCCAAGGGTGAAACATTTTATTTGGCTCATGTTGCATGGTAAAAATCTCTACTCATCGATTTCTGAACAGAGATCAATATCGGCCCTAGATCTCTGTGTGTGTTTTGCAAAATCGAGTATGAATCTATTGATCATATTTTCCTTGATTGTCGTTGGACCCAGATTGTGTGGAATATGCTTAATCAACACCATTGTACTCATATATCATTCCCAGATCCTATTTCTGCTGGCTGTTGGCTTACTGAGTATAATTATTCTATCTATACTATGTCTGTCATTGCGGCTTGTATTTGGCTTATTTGGAAAGCTCGTTGTGATGCTATTTTTAGCAATGTGACTCCAAGCTTTAATCTTATCGCTTCTAAAGCTGCTGCCCATGTTCTTGAGTTTTCTCAGGAGAATTCTTCTCACATTGGCCGGAAGCTCCTATTAAATAACTTCTCTCACATCAATGGACTTATCCTCTTCTTTGCTTTCAGTTGGGCAGACAACTCTAAAACAGGTAGGTTGGGCTTCTTCGTCTCCAACTATACTTATTCCATTTTTTGTGTAGGTTGCTGCACTTTCTCTGCTGAATCCTGCCTTGAAGCATCCATCAAAGCTCTCCAACTTGCCATCAGATCTTCTCTTGACCGGCAATTTGACATCAAGCGTATATTACATTGTTGTCCTGCTCTCTCCAGCTCACTGCTGCTTGGCCGGAATCCTGCTGGTTGGCGTGTTGATCATGATATCTCTGTCCTCAACCACTTTCTTCACCTTGCTGGAAATCCTCCTTTGGTCTTCATCCCTCCCTCCCCGGAATGCTCCTCGAATCGGTCTTGCTTCTCATGGCAGCAACAATCATCTTCTCTGTCTTTTTCCTCTCTCGCCGAGACTTGCCCCGTTGGATCATGAAATTATTTTTCAGATTTTTGGTTTTAATTTCTAATTTAGTTTTTCTGTTTTTGTTTATTTGTATTGTCTTCTTCTGGGTTTCTTAGTGGGTTTTGTTTGTATTGGTTTTGCTTCTTGGTTTGTAATCCCTAAACGCTTTGTATTTTTCCTTCTAATCAATAAAATCAGCTCTCTGAGCTCTTTCTCCAAAAAAAAAAAAACTTTAGTGTATCCAATTGCATCATCAATGAACTTATAATATTTGATATTATACAAGATTAAAAATGGAAGATCTTTATATATATATAATGTTTTTTTTTTGCAGTAATTTAAGGGGAAAAAAACTGTTCCACCAATCAAGCTAAGCTGAAATATATAAAGTAAAAAAAAAAACAAAAACTATATTGCTACTGTTGTTGTTGTTCAGTATACAGTATATAGAAATATAAAACTTGCTTGTCACAGAACTGCAGGATGACAAATATCATGTCATTTTTGTATGTATTTGAACTATTTAGTTCAGTGCATGTGTGGTCTGCCATATGGGCCGAATATTGAAACCCTATAATTGGATCCATTTTATTTGTTCATTTATTTATTTTGATATATGGTCTGCCATGTGGGCCGAACAGTGAAACCATATAATTGGATCAATTTTATTTATTTATTTATTTATGTATTTGGATAGAGATAAATAAATCATAAATTTGCTAATAAAATTAAAAAATAATATAAGGCAAATTAATAGCATTATATAATTAAGAGATTTAGATGGAAAGATCAAGTTTTAGACAATGTTCTAGTGGTGTGTTAAAATTGCCGAATTTTCTTAGATGGTCTCTATCTATTTTCTATTGATTTGATTTAATATAAAAATTAATCCTAAACAATTTTTTTTTATTATTAAGATATCATTTTGTATACTTTTTGAGTATAATTGGTTTATAAATATATATTTTTTATTATAGTTTCCCAATCTAATTAACCAGCACAATTGTGTATGATCTATGCTTCGGGCCTACCACACAGCAATAAATAAAATACCATTTCAGCACTCTTATCCCTTTATATGCATATATATATATATATATATATATATTATGATTTTGGTATATTTTGGTTTATGTTTCATTGCTTGCACCATTGAACAATCCAAATGCTACTCCAAACGAGTATATAACATTGAAAGTGAATTGATCACATGAACAACATTCTAATTGCAGCAATCTCCAAATAAGCATTGCATAGCATAGCAATAGTTTAATAAACTATTAAAACAAACAAATCACAAAAATATAATATAATACCATTATAACATGAAAATGCCACTAGACTATGATTATGATAAAGTCAGTGAAATGCACAATTCATGTTAATGTATTCTTTATTGATTCCTTTTAAATTTTTCTCAAATCCATGTTATAACAATTAAATAATCAATTTTGACTTTGGTTGCAATATATATAGCTGGTCAAACGCACTACCCAAAGTTCTCATTATGACCTTTCTAATGATCTTTTTCTTCAGACTTCACGCTTGCATTTCAAAATCTTAGTTTTCATAAATTTATCAAAAACCAGTTCTAACAAATGAGTGGACTTGATAAAAAGGGATCTTCTTTTTCTTTTACTTGTTTTAAGAATATTGTCTCTTTCTCCAACCACCAGCTTAAATGATGCATTTATTCACAGACTTCAACTTCGTGTTATAAAATGGAACAAATTCAGCTACCACTAAGTTGTGCTTTGCTAGCGATGTAATGATTATCCCAAACAAGCATTGCTTTTTATACTATATGCTAAATCTAAATGATTGATTAACTATTAAGATTTACTAATTATCTTTTTATATATTTATTGAGCCACCATCACAAAAGGACCTGGGACGCTTTTCATTCACTTTTTCTTTTTGTTTGCCACCATAAACCTTTAATAACCCATCAACCATTTGCTCTATTCTAAGTTTTCCTTTTTCTTTTTAAAAATAAATAATTGTATATATTTATCCCAAATTCTCTAAGAGATTATGTTCCTAACATGTGCATTGACATGCTTTATTTTTGCTTCATCATGATCTTTGTGCTGCCAACCGGTGGTTTAAGCAAGTGCTTGGGCATTTAGTTATTGAGATAAAAAAATGGATAAACCATTGTTTATTGAAAATAAGAAGAGCACACCAGGAAAACAAACAGAGCTAAGAGTTCTCACAAGAAAACAGAACACATATACAATTTTTGGACAACAAAAATGCAAACTGACTACAACAAAACAGAACACATATACAATTTTTGGACAACAAGCATAAAATAAAAAGTGGTGGACTAGTCAACAAACAAAAAGAATAGATTAAAAACAAAACAAAACAACAACAACACACTAAGCATCGAAATACAAAAGAAAAAAAAAATAATAACTGCTCATAGGGATGACAAGAAAGGGTTCTACTTGGGTGGTTGAGAAACTGAGAATCTTAAGGTTGGCTTGTGCCTGAAGATGACACCATAAAAATTGTTTTCTGTACATACGTTGGACACAAAAAAAAAACTCCAAACTATATGTGACAACCGAAATAGAATTCTCTTAGTATTTTTTAGCTTCATGAACTGCATTAAAACCTCCCAAAATATATATCTTTAAATTGAACTTTAAATTGTAACCCTTTGTTATTGAGATTTTTAGACCATTACTTTACAAATCTTTAAGAATGATGGTGTCGAAATACAAAAGAAAAAAAAAATAATAACTGCTCATAGGGAGGACAAGAAAGGGTTCTACTTGGGTGGTTGAGAAACTGAGAATCTTAAGGTTGGCTTGTGCCTGAAGATGACACCATAAAAATTATTTTCTGCACATACGTTGGACACAAAAAAAAAAAACTCCAAACTATATGTGACAACCGAAATAGAATTCTCTTAGTATTTTTTAGCTTCATGAACTGCATTAAAACCTCCCCAAAAAAAAAATATATCTTTAAATTGAACTTTAAATTGTAACCCTTCGTTATTGAGATTTTTAGACCATTACTTTACAAATCTTTAACCGTTTGGTTGGCGGTTTTCACATTACCGCCTGTTACGTGGTAATCCAAAAAGATTACCACGTTTGGTTAGGAGACAATGGTAATGTGGATAGTAATCTAAGATTACCAACATTAGAATATTACCAAGAAACTTGGTAATCTCATTACCACCAAATTAGGTGGCTATCTGAGATTACCAAGTTACTGGTAATCTAATAAATTTTTTGGGTCAAATATACCCTTGTTTTTAAAAAATAATTTTAAACATAATACAGGGTCTAATATGCGAAATTTGTTTTCATATGGTGTTTCGTTCTCCCGATAGGGTTTCTGGAGCGTTTTAGGTTTTCCTCGGAAGCAAAAGCAACCCGATTTCGACAACCATCTAACTTCCTTTCAATCCCGGTTTGTTCCCAAATACCCATCATCATCTTTCCTATGTTTATTTGATTCGATTCTTTTTTTTTGATAATTTTTTTTTGATAAAATATTTGATTTGAATCTTGCTTCATTGTATTCTTTCTTGTTGAGAAGATGGCCTTTGATTGATGGAGATAGAATATAGCCCTTTTATATTTTCATGAATCAATCTCCTTTACCATACATCATGGTTCGCATAGCCATATAATTGTATACATTGCTCCATATATCTTTCCATCAATCTCCTTTCTTAGTTTGATGAAACATTCTTGTTCAGGAGGCATTTGCTATTCAATCCCCATATATCATGATAATCACATGACTATGAAATCTAATCTTCAAAAAGCAAGATTCAGGAAACACTTGAGGCTTCTCAAAATTTGATAGTTAATCTTGATTAAGTTAAAATTCAGGTTAAGAAGAAAAGCCCTTATTAAAGAGGGTATTTTCGGTATTTTTTATATTTTACCCATTGATTACCATGGCGAACCAAACACAGTAATGAATTATTCCCAGTTATAAAACTTCCTAACCAAACGTGGTTATATCAGATTACTACAATATTCCCAGTCATATAATATTCCCATCCATATTACCATGGTAATCTCGTTACGTGGTAATATGTCATTACCACGAACCAAACGGCCCCTAAGAATGATGGTGAGTTGATTTTCTTCGTTGTTCACGTGTTCAATATAATCATTAATTTGCCAACGATCTTCGGGTCTATTGGTACACGGGTCGCCGATAGAGCTCTCACCGAGTGGTGAGAGTTCGATTCTTGGCTAATGGCACATTTTTGGGAGTTATAAATAGTGGTTGTATACGGGTGATTCCAGCGCCCACGTGAGCGCGGCCCAGTCCCCACTTGTTCCACCGAGGCTTGTGCACGTCCTTGGGTCTCTAGTGGGTTCGCTCCGCTCCTCTTTTCCAAAAAAAAAAATATAATCATTAATTTCTCTGTTGTTCACGTGTTTGATATAAATCAAACTCAAAATTGACTCGATTATTAAAGAGTTCATAGCTTAGCAATATTGACCCTGCTACAAAAAGTGAGTATGAAACGTTTAAGTGTTTCAAATTTGAGATTCATTGGACATAATGTAATAATGGATCTTTGGTTGTGAGTTTATACTTGCAATTTGCATCTTGTATCATTAGATTAGGTATTCGGATTGAATGACAAATTACCAGCTCGTGGACACTCCCCTTTGACTAGTAAAAAAAGAAAAAGAAAAAGAAACTCAATTCATTCTCTATTAGCCACTAATGTGCCATCAAAGACTTTCTATTAATTATTAACATATTGGTTGGCAAATATGCATTACACGCTGGATTCGTGTCATATTTGCTAATTTAATATCTATTATACATGTTTTACATATGAAAATATTTCAAAATTTTTTAATATGATCTATACAAGTTTTGTTTCTCTGCATTCTTCTTAAACCAACTCCGGAAGATAACTAGTTACAGTATTTGATCAGTGTACAATGTGAAATTTATAATTAAAATAAAAAATAGACACAATCAACCTAATTAATCAAATCCCACAACATTAAATTTCACAAATTCATTAAAATAAAATCCACTACACATTCACATCCCACAAATTACATTTCATTTTTTATTAAAAAAAACAAAACCTAACAATATAAAATAAAAAAATTTTAAAATATACACAAACACCCATTCAATTAACTGTTCTGGTAAAAAAATCATTTTTTTTTTTTTGGGCTGCATCAATCCATTGACAAAATCATGTAAATTGTTTGAATTACAATTCATATTGTAAAGAAGATAAGGATCGTTTCTTAATTTAGACAAATCAAGCAAAGCCAGTTTCACACGGCACTCTCTCGCCCATACTGAAGTACCGAGACAACTCCAACAAGATTATTAACACACAAGAAGGACGCTACACGTGCTTGTCGTCACGCCACTCCCCCCCACCGGGGGAGTCACAACCAACCGTCCTCTCTTTTCCCTTCTTTCCAATGTTCTCATCCCTGCCAGCGTGTCGCCACGCCACCTCTCCCATCCGCATCGAACTCGAACCCGATACCGACCCCCCCTCGCGCGTTCATCGGACCGGTTACGAGTCAACCTCCAGAACGACTCATCCATCCTCATCGACAACGATGTTTCTTTTCTAATGCAACCGACGTGCCATTTCCATTCTTGGTAGTAATTTTTTATTTTTATTTTTACAGTTTTACTTCTCATTATTAGCCGTCTGATTTGACAGGTGTCGTGAAATCAGAGGTAGTGAAGTGTTATTTATTTATTTATTTGTTTTTTTTTTTAGTTATTTCGATGTGGTTATAAAATAGAGGGGGGGGAGAGAGAGAGAGAGATAGAGAGAGTGGTGTTCGGAAGGTGTTCGTGAAGAGCTGGTTGCTCGCGGTTCTACATCGGCTCTTGTCTGAGGCTGCGCCGCTGATCTCTGGATCGCGATCAAGGCGCCGTTGCCAACGATCTTATACGCCGCCATCGCAGTGTTTGGGCCTTGGGTACAGGATATTGTGGTTTGAGGTTTTAAAATCTGTGGATTTATGATTGTTTTTTTGTGTTTTCTTTTTCCATTTTGATGATCTGTGGTTGTCTCCGGCTGGATCTGTTTTTATTTTGGTGTGGTTTCAAATTGCTGGTAAGGATTTATTGGAACAATGTGAAAGAATGGATCAGTTGATGTATGGGAAATATAGATCGTATTGTGATTCATGTACTTTTTGTGCATGATTGGCTAAAATGGAAGCTGTCTATCAATCTGATTTAGTATTAAGTTTAATGCTCACAGGATGAAATGCTGGTATTGACAGAGTTTAATTTGATGATTTTGATTTGATCCAGTGAGGATCAATCTTTAGTCACTTCATTTGCTGCTAGGTTTTTGGTACCTGAAAATTTGGGTTTTTTTTAAACATTTGATCGCTTTAGATGGAGGGAAATGTCTAACATGGGTGCCCAAGAGAAATAATTTAGTCATACAGTTTCCATTGCGGTAGACATTACTCTGTATTCAGGTTGAGTGTTAGTGCAACAAATAATGGCTTCTCTGTGCTCAACAATGATGTGAAACACACACGAAATAATCCACAGAAGAATAGGTGGAATGCACATCTCTCTTGGTATATCTAGATAAGAACAACTCATCACCTTTTGAGAAGAGTTGCTTTCTGAGTGAAAGAGGGCAACACGTAGCATATAAGTAGACCAATTAGTGTTGAGTTGTTTTTACAAGGCATGCATTATACGGAGATATGGTAATATTGGAATAACACATACTTTTTGATGTTTTGCGTTATTGTGCAAGATCTGATGAGTAGGGAAAACCAAACAATATGTAGAATAGCAGAATATTTGCGACAATTTTCTTAGATTACTATGTCTCTAATTGATGTGCATTGCGACAATTTTAATTTGTTTGGGACACTTTTGATATTTTTCGTGTGAAAGCACTCAGCAATTGCTCTCAAAATCATTGTAATTGGTTACTTCTTTGGTTATCAAACAAAGGTCACTATTCGAATAACCATGCTATAATTTGCAGTTGGGCAAAGCAATTACTGCAGGTTGCTTTTTTTTTCTTTTGTCAATTGAATAACCTTGGAATTCTTTCTATCTCTCTCACCATTCTTTGTGTGTCAGAATTATATCTACTATTTTGGCTTAAATATTTGCTATGGGCACTATGCTAATGAGCTTTGTTTCAGATACATTGGCGCTAGTGAAAACTTTGCGATATAGCCAAACAATTTGACGAGTCTGATTTGATCATTTCTTACAAGAATGAACATAAACTTGGATAAATCCCTCTATTTTGTTCCTTTGCTAAACTCCACAAACCTAGTGGATAATATGAATAATAGCTTACTGAGCCACTGATTCTATCCCAAGTCCTGACACGGCCACTACTTTGTTTTAATTTTTGGATGTGAACACTAGGCTAACAGGTGTTGTCTTTTATGTATTGGCGTGACTCTCTGGTTTTAAAAAAGAGAGAGAAATGATTTGTCAAGACTGATTCCACCTTTTTGTTCAAGAATAGACATTAATCTTAAAGAAAGAAAGTTCCTAGCGAGGAAGCCAATCCAGATTGGCAGGCTGTTGTCGTCATCAGCAAAAGTGGCTCATTCTAAAAAAGGCCTTCCCTTTCCCTGCTTCGAGCAGGTGTAGGAGGTAGAGGTGCCAACTTTGATGATGTCTTTGTGGGCTTTGATTTGGGATAATATCTTCAAACTCTACTCTAAGTGAAGTTAATATCACATAATAGCAATTTGACTGCTTGTAGCAATGGGTCCACTAAGCATGCTGAGAATATTTTTGGTGACTCAACAATTAACTTATGGTAGTTCCTAATTTAACTAATCACTTTGTAATTCTTAACATGTGAGACAATGGCAAACATTTCCTTTTAAATTTGATATTTTTGAGAATTGTTCATGTCTTTCTCATTTTTATTTATGCGACCTTCATGGCCTATGTCAGTTGCATATATTTTTGACAGTATGGTTCTATCCTATTCTTATTATTTTCAGATTTTTATCATATTGCTTAGAAAAATAATTGGGAAAATCTTTCTCTGGTCAACATTTTGTGTAGATTTCTTTCACTAATTTTGAGTTGTTTCATTACACCTTTCTAAATCCTCACTCTTCTGTGTTCTATTCATTGCCTTCAATTATTTATGATACTAGGAATATTACTTGAGTCAATTTTCTTTCATGTGAGCTGACTAGTTGCCAAAGCATGCTATTGATAACTTTTCTTATTTTTAATAAATATATATCATTCTATTTCTTATGGGTGAACCTTGTAAATATTGGATTGAGTGGTTGGTTGGTTGATATCATATGGATGAATTGGACGAGAAGCTTTTTGAACAGATGTCTATACCAATGCCACATCACTTCCACACAATTTTAACTGGCTTTTTTTTTTCCTTTTCTTTTCCATTTTGTTGGGAAGAGATCTATTCTCATATTATTTTCTTATGACACAAAAATGCTTGTTTTATTTATCAATTCTGCGATGGTTTGATTCATGCCCAAAAGTTTGCTGATAATTTTCTTTTCTTTGTACATGATTTCTTAGGTATACGTATAATCATCAATGAATCCTAAATCAGTAGAAGATTTTCTGGAGTCTTCAGCTGGAGCTCATTTTTCAGGTCTTTTGTTAGATGAGTCCGGCCTAGGAAAATCTGAACTGGACCAACCGACAACTTCAAATGCTGAAAGTTTCCACCGGCAACCTTTTATCATTGGTGAGATTTATTTGCCGGAGACTTTCATTAATTCACTTGTTTTCTTTATTGTTTATAGGAGGATTTTGCTTCTTGTTCATCTTAATTTTATATAAGCAACTTATTTGTGTTAAAAATAGCAAATTTTTTTTTGTTGTTTGCAACAGATATTCATTTTGTCATGTTGAATTGATTTACATGTGAATATTTCTTATAGCTTTGCTGAGATGATCGATTTATGTTGAGTTTTATTTGTTAAATGCTATCTGAGCCTTTCTTTTAAATATGTGCAGTTCTTTTATTGCAAAATAGATGCTTGAAAGGTATATTTTTCTTGTTGTCCCCACAGGTGTTGCTGGTGGTGCATCTTCAGGGAAGACCAGCGTATGCAATATGATCATTGAACAACTTCATGATCAGCGTGTTGTGCTTGTGAACCAGGTATATCCTTTTTGCTATTAATTTTTATATTTAAATTATTAAACTGGTTTCAGTAGAGACAAATGGGGCAATATGTCGTATCCTGGCAAATGCATGTTTGAGCACAGGCAACTATTATGCATGTAAAATTAGAGATTGGGGAATAGGTGTGCGGTGGTCGCTGTTCCAACAATAGCTTTCCAAGCTCATGTGCTCCCGAACATGAACAGTGGTTTCAAATCTTTATGATCTGTGTCTAACCTATAACTGCTTAGGAAGACAAGCACATTTGTACCCTAACACTGATAATTTTTCCAGATATGATGTTCAGTTGATCTATTTTAGAGTAACTAATAGTCACACATTAATCAATGTAGTAGGTTTAGATCGAACATGTAATTTTGGGTCTCGTCCTATCAACTTAAGTTTTGGTCTTAATCATGGTTTCCCATCCTGTTAGCTTACTTTTTTAAATTGGATGGGGCTTGTCTAAAATGTTTGGTTTGTATCTAGCATATCTATCCTTTATTTGCTATTTGATTCCTCCTAGATAGTTGGAAAGAGGTGTTCATTTGAAAATACCTTACCAAGAGCTTCCTTTTCTTTTCTTATGATTTCACTCTATATCAGGTAGATCATACTTTGTTTGCTGCACTCATGAACTCGTTCTCACCCAAATATTGAAAATGCCTCATGTAAATACATCCTATTGGCGGCTTTGATTAAAAATGGAATTATATTATTGTGCTAGTGTAAAGAAATGACACTTGAGTCTTTTTGAAACAAGCAATCTACTAGCTTTGCGCTACCATAACATTTTCACCTTCAGAGGCTGATAGCTGTACTGGTAGTGTGTGCTTTAGACTGATCATCATTGGATATTAAAAATGATATGTTATATTGTTGTTTGTCTTGAACAAACAACAATATAATTGAGATGGTAGTGGCTGAGATGAGAATGCTGAGATGGATGTTTGGTATTATTGGAAAGGACTAACTAATGAATGAGCTTATTCGACATAAATTAGGAGTGGCACCTTTCACTGACAAGTTAAAAGAAAATTGATTAAGATGGTATCAACATGTCCTTAGACGACCTATAGATGCCCTATGAGAAAGTTGGAAGCTCTCTCAGTGAAAGGTTGCAGAAGAGGGAAAGATAGACCGAAAAAGTGTTTAGCAAAAAACTTTACGTAATGTTATGACATAGCTTAGTTTATATAGTTCTTTGGCCCTTGATAGAGCAACATGGAAGGGAGTAATTTGTTGTAGCAGATCCCTAATGGTTTGTTGTTATTGTTGTTGTATATTGCTGTTTGTCTTGTTGTATCAAATTGATCAAATGACACGATAGATTTTCATCATTCTGTGATTTTCAAAGCAAAAAAGTATTTTGGTATTTGGGTTCCAGTGGAGAAACCTGAGTTTTTAGCTGTTGTTTGATATTTCCATCAACTTTGTCTGCCATTGGGCACATCTCTATGCAATCATATTGTACCTGGACTAAAAAACAGTGATTCTTGTAATGATATATACATTCTTGTAATAATAAATCAGCAGCAAGATCAATCTATTATACACTATACTCATTTGATGGTCTACTCAGATATGCTATTTATAGCGCACCATCTGTTTTTCCATGCTCTCATCTGCACAGGTATGTCAAAAACTTGATGGCACAGTTTGCACCAGACTACTGGAAAATGACATGGTTCATATGGATCTCACACATGTAGATAGGATTTTTGAGCTATTATCTCTATTATTTTGTGTACTACTTGGCATCGTTTTGCATTATGACTTCAGTTTAGTGATTTTTATGAATTTGTCACACATAAAGTATGGCACATTAGAGCTTTTCTGGGTCTTGTGGCACTTTCTCTGCACAGACAGTTCACATTTACAAGAGCCACCGTATTCATATAGCAATGAAATTATCAATGTCATTATTAATGTTCTTGTGGATTTTTAACATATTTTAGATATCAAGAATTAGAGTGGTATCATCTTTACTACTTTTCATCTGTGATTGGCTGGTTGTTTCAGGATTCCTTTTATTATGATTTGACTGAAGAGGAGCTAACTCGAGTTCAGGACTACAACTTTGATCATCCAGGTAGCCTACATCTTTCTTTTAAAATCTGGATTAGAAAAGTGAATTTAAAAAAATGCATTAAACATGAAGAAAAGTGATGATCTTTGTTTATTATTGTATGGGTTGTGTGTACAATTGCAAGGTGTATCTTTTTCATGATAAACAAATGGTCGTCTAGTTAATGATGTCATCCACTATAAGAAGTTAAAGAGACAAGCTTCTTTTTCTTTCTTCGTTTTACTAATATATGATTGATTATAGTTTATAAATTGCTTTTGCCACATCGACAAAGATTAGAGAAGCAACTTTTATGAAGCTAATGTGTAGTCAGTCCAAAACCTTTGTTTGGGAGAGACAACAAACTAAAGTCAATAAAATATATAGAATTATCCTTTGCATCATTGAAATGGCTACTGAATTGCGTGTCTTTCTTCAGCTCATCCATTATTCTTCAATGATTTTAATATCCATATTTTCTCTTCCTTTCTTATGATCTAGGAAAAACAAATGCGTCTTCCTTCATTTTTTTTGCACTTTCTCTATTTTGAAGTTGGTTGAAAATTTATCATCTGCTCATATGGATCATTAGGGTGTGTATGCGTGTGTTTTATTTATTTATTTATTGGCATGTCTAAGTATTCATATCTATTGGATCATATGTTCTTTGTGTTCTCTAGCTTTACTAATCCTTAGCATGCTCTTGTGCACTGATGTGATTGAGCTTTCAACTTTTCCTAACATTTAGTTGTCCCTCATTCTTCTCCTAGGGATATTTGTTCAGTAACTTTTATCATCTCTGATATGAGTATCATTATTTCTCATAAGGTGTCCACCTCTTCAGATGCATTTGACACTGAGAAATTGCTGACATGTATGGAGAATTTAAAGCTCGGTGAAGCTGTTGATATCCCAAACTATGATTTGAAGACTTATAAGAAGATATTGCCAGCACGGAAGGTTACAGACCTCTTGTTTCTGTGAATAACTTGCAGATGTACATTTTCAATTTCCTGGTGTTCTGATATGTCATTCGAACTAGGCTCTTGGATATGCAAATATAATCAAACCTTTCTTTTTAAGAATCAAGACAATGGGTGATATGATTTTTGTTTCCACAATACTGGAGTATTATGTTTGTGGCTTTTCTTGTAGAACAATGATGGGCTCACTGTCGATAGTTTTTCTCCTAATTAATGGATCTTCATGTACAGGATTTAGATATAATCATTTGCTTGTTGTATTTTAACATGTGGTAGAGTATCTGGAGCACAGCAATTCTTACTTTTGCAATTCATTCATGTCCATAGTTCTAAAAGGAAATGCTTGATGAATTTAACATGAATGACAGTTCCTTTGGGAAATCACTGTAATACTCTTCAGTTTGTCTATATGTATATTATGTAATAATTGTCTTCTTTTTCTGATTTAACTGATGTTGGTACACTTTATATTTCATATGGATGTATTTATATCCTTTTTCCTTGATAAATCTGTTTTTGGTGACTATGTTTTGTATTTCCAGGTTAACCCATCACATGTCATCATTTTGGAAGGGATTTTAATCTTTCATGATCCACGTGTTCGTGAATTGATGAACATGAAGATCTTTGTTGACACAGGTTATTTTCTACTCATTACTTCTAAACGCACAAGTACTTGTTTAACATTTTTTATGCACATGTGAATGCATATCAGACATTGTCTTTGGGGGACTATAAATGCTTGCGTGCCATTTTGTATGTGAACTGATAACTGTGGGGCGTGTGTTGAAGACGGAATTCATCTATTGTGCCATTCTCTTATCCATTCCCAGTATGACCTCAAAAGTCAAGACTGAAGGGATAGACCTTAAAATTATAGCTTTTGGATGGATACGGTTTCCTAGGGCTAAAACTCAACTTTTAATTCCTAAACTAGTCTTACTTCTTTGGGTTATTTGTCTTAAATATTGTCACAACTCTTGAGATAAAGTCTTCCAAAACCCAAGACTAATTCCAAACCAAGGAAAACCTTTATTTTGTCATTCTAAGAGTAAAATTTTAAAGCATCTAATATCATTATATTTTTAAAAGTCGATGAGATAAGATACCAACCAATAATATCTCAACCAGATGCCTAGTCATCTCAACTAGAAGTAAACATAAATAACCACTTTTAATTGATAGGTACAACTCTACATTTCTAGGGCAGTGGCTATGCATATGAATTCCATTATACACAGCATAAATAATATTAGTATATTTTTAAGTGATAACATGATATTCGTCTTACACAAGGGAATCTTTCATGCAATTTTTGGGTATGGAGAAATCCTAGTATAGAGAGGTAATTTGAGCTGACCAAATAGATCTCGCGTTAGGGATTTTCAATCATCTTATTAACTTGCCGGTTCATGCATATGGGCTGATTGGAAGAATTGCCTGCAAGTGTCTATTCTGCACTGGTATCAAGGTTCCTTTGATGGATTCTTCTTCCCAAATGTTTAGTCCATATTGATATTGAAAATATAGTCATGCGAAAAAAATAAAAATAAAATAAAAGTAAATGACTAGAAGGTCCCTTCTCATTTAAGGAAAAAAGAAAAAATAAAAAAGCGGCTACTTTTAATCAAGAATCTTGACTATCTTTTTTGTCTTTACTGTTGATTGTGTTTTTAAAATATTTGGTATTGGTATCCTCTATTCAGATGCTGATGTACGTTTGGCAAGGCGGATACGTCTTGATACTGCTGACAAGGGAAGAGACATTGGAACAGTATTAGATCAGGTTAGAGAGAACTTGTATATATATATTTTTTTCCTTTTGCCAATTTACAGTGGCTATCCAATTAAAAAAGAAAAAAAAGGGACACTCTTGTGTTGCTTAATGTCAAAATTTACACCTTGGTTAATTCATACTGGTCAAATGTGGAGAGTATTAAAAGGTTGCTTCAACTGGTCTATTTGCACTCATTGATTCTGCCATTGAATAATGCAGTACTCAAAGTTTGTGAAACCTGCTTTTGATGATTTTATTCTCCCAACAAAGAAGTATGCTGACATCATCATCCCACGTGGCGGAGACAATCATGTAGCAATTGACTTGATTGTACAACATATTCATACAAAACTTGGTCAGCACGACCTCTGCAAAATATATTCAAACCTTTATGTCATTCAAACTACTTTTCAGGTACTTACAATGTATTTTCTCTTAGTTATGATGTAAGTTTGATTTTCCCTGGTTTATTTTTAATCCAAATAACATTGAAATAATTGATCCTCCACCTATTATTATTTGCAATTGCAGTCTATGGCTGTTTGATTTTCAGTACTCATGTTTGCCTTTTTCAGATACGAGGCATGCATACAATTATACGTGATGCAGAAACAACAACTCATGACTTCATATTTTATGCCGATCGGTTAATTCGCTTGGTTAGTGTCCTGTTTCTCTGTTTTCCAGACCAGTTGTTAAGTACTTATTGTGTAGAAGGCATCCAGGTCGTTGAACATGGTCTTGGCCATCTTCCCTTCAAGGAAAAGCAGGTGACCACCCCAACAGGTAATTACTTTATTCTGATATGCTAACAATTTGACAGAATTATACATGAAATTGTCCATTAGGAGAGACAGAAATTATGGCACATATAATGCGTTCATGGCAAGAAGTCATTAGTTTTCAGTTGTGGTAGTCTGTGCTCCACTCCAGTAATTTAATTTCTATGCATAGTGAAACATCTAATTAGAGCTTCAATAGCAGTTGTAATTTCCAAGTTATCTTCCTAGTTGTGATTTTTTGTCTATACTCCAGTACACTAAAAATTTGATAAATAGATGGGGGTTGCCGCTGATACAATATCTCTAACACATTATTCTTTAAGCTCAATTGGAACTTCTTAATTTTTTCTTGCAGAGTGTGTTCTTGAGATTTTTATCAATTATACAGAACTTTCTTGTAGGAATATTGATTTTTTCTTTTTAAGATTTTATACCAGGATTACTCTGGATTATGCTGATGTAACCATCAACTGTACTTACCTCTGATAGGAGATATGGTTTAAGTTTTAGAAAATGATGGATATGCACAAGTTTTTTTTTTTTTGCTTTTACATGATTCTTGATTGAAATGTTTGAAAAATGTGGTATTATGATGTCTGCAATTTTAATTGTTTTTACTTAGAGAGCACTTGATGTGGAAGCTTCTCTAGTATTTCTTAATAATTATGAATGAGTATCTTTTTTTCAAGAAAAATGATGTGTTCAGATTAGTGATAATAAGTGTCATGGTTGCTACTTATGTTGCTGTGTAAACAACTTTCTGAGATCCATTTGCCATTTACAGGATCAGTTTATATTGGGGTGGATTTCTGCAAAAGATTATGTGGTATCTCTGTAATTAGAAGGTATGGCTTTGAATATTACCTTATTTCGAGTTATCTTATTGATCGGTTTGTGTTAGATATTTTAATTGTGTTGCTTCATGTTATTTCACTGTCTTACAAACACAATGTTTCTGTATGAATGTCCTTTGTTCTTTAGCAACTATCTCCTTTTATTGCTGAAGAAGTTACGAAAGCTGCATGATATGGTTAACTTTCATAATACGGTTTACAATTTTTATGCATCTAATGAAGGTGAAGACATATAGCCTCAAAGAAGCCTCAACTTTAAAATTTTCTAACATTTTTAACTTAAAACTACATTAGTTTAAGAATATGACCAAGCTCATAGAGCTAGCGAGAGAGGCATTGAAAAGTAATTTTCTTCAAAATTTCCTATTTCAAGGCTTTGTTTGCCCACGAATATGTGGTGTGGTTCCATTGCTTATGTGGAACTAAAAGAAAATTACTTGAAAATAGTTTTTAAATACTCTGTGCCAGCTGGTGTTGATTAGTTGTCAATGTGGAATGCAATTTCTGATGCTTTTTTTAAAGTATCACACACTGATTTTTGGTAAGCAGTGATCTTCTTCCATGTGGAGACAGATGGTGGAAAGAAGGGCAACTGTCTAAAATGATTTATTTTTTACTTGAGGGGCAACAATTTATTTCACTATTAACATTAATATTTATATCATTAAACATCTATCATTAATTAAAAAAACAATTTTAAATATATATTTTGATTAGTGTTAACTAAATCATCCAGAAATTACATATTCAAAAGCAGAATTATACAAAAAATGAAAAAGAAAAACCGTATTCTTTCATCCTTTAGAAAAGATCCACCTTCTGTTTTTTGGAGACTAATAATTTTATTTAAACCAAGTTTGTGTAAATGTATAACTTTGGGATCAAGATGACAGATAGGGCATATCTAAACAAGAACTGATCTTAACCTGCTGATTGACATTACTGGTTTTGTTTTGGCCTTTTGGGTCTCTCTTTTCCTCCATGTTATATATGAATTTGTTGGAAAGTAGTAGTTCTTTAGGTGCTGAGCCATATGATTCTTGTACTCTATTTATGCTGTCATATAGTGTGCATATCATATAACGTGACAATCACATAAAGTTGCTCATTCTAACAAGCTTGGTTGTTTCCATCTTTGAACCTTATTTTAGTGGTGAAAGTATGGAGAATGCGTTGCGAGCATGTTGTAAAGGAATCAAAATTGGGAAGATTCTTATTCATAGAGAAGGAGATAACGGTCAGCAGGTTTGCACTGAGCTCCGTAATTTCCAAAATTATTTTTGGAGGTGGTTGTTTGACAATTTTTCTTTTCTGCTTTGTAGTTAATATATCAAAATTTGCCAAAAGACATTTCTGACAGGCATGTGTTGCTGTTGGATCCTATTCTTGGAACAGGTTTGTTCTGTTTTAGTGCAGCTTTCTCGTTATTTAATTTTCCATTTTTTAAGATTTGTGCAAAAAGGACTAGAAATAAGTGAAGTTAGGTCATCCTCTCACACCGAAACTTTTGAATAATACATATGTACCAATTTTGTTAGCTAATCTTTGTAATCAACTTGCATTTATTAATGAATTTCCACCATTTGCTGATCTGCGCTAGTATTTTGCCATGTATTTTCTGCAATACTTAGCTGGAATCTCCTCCTGTACTTCCTTTTTGAAGGTTAGATTTATTTAAATCAAGACACAAGCAGCTGGATTTTTTTATAGAAATTAATTGCCTTGGGCATTCTAAGGTTGGATTGCCCACTATTGAAGTATCTGGTTTGTACTCTTAGTTTATATTAATCTGCTCCTTTGAAAAGGCAATAGTTTATTATGATGTGAAGTGAAATGAAGAATTATTAGTTAAATTGCATAATTAGTTTCATGTGTTTGAGTTGCTTTTTTTTTTTTATCATTTGTTGTACTTTTTTTTATGAACAATTATTTTATAGGAAATTCTGCTGTCCAAGCTATTAATCTGCTCCTGCAGAAAGGAGTTCAAGAATCCAACATTATATTTCTCAATCTCATCTCTGTGAGTTTATATTTTTTTTTCTGGTATTGTCTATTATGGTTTCTCCTTCGTATAGCAAATGCATGCCTTTGGGTGTAAATTATTGCTAAATATTGCATAGGGTTGTAATTTGTTACCTATTGAGAGTGTATTTGTTATTATTTATTTGGAATCATTAGATCTCGTTTCTTTATTGTGAGCCTGCTCATGTGTACATACAAAAGGAGTCACTTTGTGTAACAAGCTGGTCCAATTTTGCCTAAAATACCTAAATTCTCACACTCTCTTGCCCTTACAATTTCTCATTCAGATTTTACATGCTACAAAGCCACTCTTTCGAAGAAGTAAGTCCAATGTAATGTTATAGGATGCAAAAATCATGCCTCAACCCTCTTGCCATTAGCATCTCATTCAGATTTGCCTGTCAAAATTTGCAAGTTAATAATTATGTGATGACCTCATTGAGCATCTTAAGTTTATTTCTGGTACTAAACTATTGGTACAGTTGTGGAAGGTTCAACAAATTTATGTAAATGAACAAACTGAATATGTGATTCTTTTGGTGTTGAATTTTTGTTTGTCCTGCTTCTTGCATGGTGAACTCTATAATGATCCTCCAGGTTTCTAATGCAATTGTGTTCATACCCTTTATTTGCACGCCCAGGCTCCTCAAGGGGTTCATACTGTCTGCAAAAAGTTCCCAAGGATCAAGATTGTCACGTCTGAGATAGAGTTTGGTTTGAATGAAGATTTTCGTGTAATTCCGGGCATGGGCGAGTTTGGTGATAGATATTTTGGAACAGATGATTGCTAAGTACCAAGGGTTTTAAAGTCTTTCTACTGTAGGTTTGTGCCTGCTCAAGTAAGTAGATTTCTTAATTGCATAGAAATTTGAAATGCTTGCATGCATGTATGCATGCCACGAAAGTTTGCCAATATTTCGGAACTGACGTTCATTAGGACACACTGTTCTCTATGGTTTTAATTTGTATTTCTGCAGCATAAAAATTGAACACTGAAAACACTAAAAAATATACATGCTATAGAAATTGAATGTAGAGACTCATTAAAGTTCAGTCTGTACACCTGTCACTCACACATGATGGACAAAGTATTTGTTGTGCTTAACTCTATTGCCATTGCTAATGTACTATTTTGTACATTGAGATGAATTATATCAGAGGGTTATTGTTATGATGGTTCGTAAAAAAAAAATACAAGAAAATTCAGCTATCTTTTTAATTTCTTTATTCATAGTAAATTTGAATATTTTTTTCTTCCATTATTCATGTGCTAGATTTCATCTTTTCGGCCCGGTTACATTAGATCTCTTGGTTTTAAGAATTCTGAACCTTATAGATTGTAGTAATCTTTACATGCAATTGATCACCGCACCTTAGATTTCTTAGTTCATCAGCAACCTCCAAATGAATCCAATACACACTGCCTGGCATCAACCATAATTGAGTTCAAAGATCTAGCATCACACTGTAGGTCTTGTTGAATACATTCATTCAAAGTTGCAAACTTTTTTGTAAGTTTGATTTTAATTGTTTAATTTGCTTTGCAGGTTTTCGGTGAATAATTTAAGCTCAAAGGAACAAGAAATGATACCAATTACATTCCTTCTTAATTTTCCGGCGTCTATCAGCATTTTTTGAGTTTTTGTTTCCCTTCATTTTAGACTGATTGGGTAGACATTCATTTCTCTTGATGTTTTGTCATGTTTTATGATGCCATGAAGTCAAGTGCGCTCCATGCATTTCTCTTGTGTGAGTTTTATTAAAAAAAAAAACAGCCTTTTCTCAATGTTTTAGTTGCAATTTTCCAATGCCCGTATTGCTTGATGAAAGGGTACTTTGCATTGGGGTTTTAAATTTACATTCAAATGAGAAAATTATGGCTGAGTTTCGGCTGAGTTTTATGTTCCTTGTTTGCTGTTTTATCGTATTGTTTTTGAAAAAAGAAATTTGTTATTTTAAAAGCTAAAAAAAAAAGGTAAAATGGACAGAAAACTGTTATTTAAATAGAGAAATAAAAATAAAAAATAAACACGCGATTGAAATTACGAAAAATACAAAATTAGACACATGAAACATAAACTTTAATATGGCTTATTTCCGCTATTAAAAACAAAAACGATTATTTTTGACAAATTGAACTCAATGATCTGAAGAAAAGGAAAATGATCTTTCTAAGTTCTTTCAAAACTAGCAAGGGGGGTTTTTCTTTGTTATGAGTTTTATACCAAATGAAAGGTGGAAATTATCCATTACTTATTATTTTTCAAGCTTACTGGAAAACGGCCGGTACCTTAAATTTTATTTATTTACTACATAAACGTGCGATCCTGTTCAATAAACAATTTTCAAAAATCAATAGATCATAAATTTCTAACTAATTTGTAAAACTCAAAAAATTTAAAAATCCAGACCCTAGTAGTCTAGTACCCTACCCAGAGGAAAATTAATATTTATATAAATATAAAAATATAAATAATCGAGAAGTACGGCCCTATCAAATAAATTTAAAAAGTCCTCAGAGGGCAAATTATGAAGGACCATTTCAAGAGTGCATCCAAACCGTCCATTCGTCCGTCTCAGTCGAGTGACTCAAGTCCATTTCTCGATTACCACAAACAATCCATTCCCTTTTCCTATAAATTCCCTCTTCGTTTTCCTCTCCCATCTCAACACCGAACCAAGAGAGAGAGAGAACGAGAGAGGATGGAAGATGGCAATAGCAACAGCGGAAGCAAGAGCAGCAGCAGTAACAAGCCAAACATGACCCAACATCTCCTTCTCCAACAACATCATCAGCAGCAGCAGCAGCTCCGTCTCCTCCAGCAATACCAGCAGCAGCAGCAGCAGCAGCAGCAGCAACAGCAACAGCAACAACAGTCTCAGCCTTCGCAGCAGCAGCAGATCAACTTGCATTCGCTGCAGCAGCAGCAGCAGGCGATGTCGCGGTTCCCATCCAACATTGATGCCCACCTCCGTGCGCCGGGTCTCCGATCCTTCCAATTTCAGCAGCCTTCTCAGCCGCAGCCACAACAACAGTCTCAATCTCCACAGCAGCAACAGCAGCAACAGCAGCAGCAACAGCAGCAGCAGAGGGTGGTGAGGCCGGTTGGAAATCCCGCGGAGTTGGAGATGGCGCACCAGGACGCGCTTAAGGTCTGCAATCCGGATTTCAAGAGGCCGTTCTTGTCGCTCGAGGATGCTGTGCTGCGGTATGTGCGGATTTCTCTCTCTTTTTCCATGGTTTTGTTTGTTCCGTTCGATTTACAGTTGGATCTGGATTTTTGTGGTTTATTTCGGGGTGTTTGATTGTGTGGGATTAGAGTAATTGGGGATGTTTCTTGTGGGGAAATTGGTTGCAACCAGGTACTAGGGTTTTGTAAGTGATCAGGCGGGGGGAAGTGGGAATTAGGGTTTCTATTTGAAATCGTGAGGGGGCTTGTGTGACGTGCGGACTATAGACCAATGAAATCTGCCGAAAATTTGGGTTTAAAATGAGATTTTCCGATGATTTGAGATGTTCCTACTGTTTAATTGCGGCAATGATTGGATTCATTTGTTTTTCGAGTTAGGTAATGAAGATCTGTTATCATATAAACCCTTGAGTGTCAATTGAAGTCTCTGGTCAAATAAACTTTTTCATGGATATTGAATGTATCAGGTCAAGTTAATCCAAATTTCAATGTTCTTAGTTAAAAAGTTGGGGTTTGCAGTTTGCATGTGGAATGATGCAGTGGAGGATCAAACAAACTGAAACTAGAGTCTACGGAAGGAAGAGTACTAGAAAATAAAGATTGAAATCCTAGAGTTGTAAACTTTGAGTTGTTCATGTCTCTTTAAGGGCCATCAACACTATTTGACGGCCATGAAGGTATAGATGAGATTGTGTACAAAAGTGATAGATGCTACCCTGGCTCACACAGAAGAATTTAAGGTTCTGTATAATTGCTTCTCGACTCTTCCAAATAGCTCTTGAATCTATTTCATTAGCTCTTAATGTTTGCTCAATGTTGATTTTAGCTCAATAAGATTTGCTGTGTTGTATATCTTCTCATATCTTTTAGAGGCCTTGAACATGTACGTTATGATACCATGAAGGCATCTGAAAACTTCTCTAGAATTACAGTAGTTGATGGTCAGTGAGAGGTTATGGGTTGATGTGCCCTAGGAAGATTGTTGTGTTTACCATGTTCCTAAAATGACTGATTCTGTGTCAATGCAGTGGTTGATGAATAGGAATGCACCCTGGAAAATTAGGCTTTGGATTTATACCATGTTTTAAATGTGTAAGTAGTGTACTATTTCTGCAGCAGTTGTCTTTGTGAGAGCTATTTCTCTATTTACCTTGGGTAGTACATGACCAAAGCAGCAAAGCTATCTACACGTGTTATTCTGGTTGGTGCTTCATATGCCTTTCTTTCTAACACTTTAAGTGCAAGGATATTTGTTCAACATTTGTTGCTTGGGTTTTGTTGATAAATGGTGACCATATAATTTTTTTAAAATGTACATATTTTGTGTTATCTCTTATTTCATATGAATCCATTCTAATTTATGATGTCCTGGAAACCTTAAGGATTCAGAGCAATTTATTCTTGCCTATCTATGATAATTGAAATTGTCATAGGCTTCATTTTTTTTCTACAAAAAATATGATGTTTGAAAGATGAATAACTACATAACAAGACCTGCTAACTTGGTTTAAAAAAAAAAATCCCTTAAATAATTGTCAATTAACCTAGATATGATGGTATAAACTAGTTGATAGATAAATGGTAGAAAGTTGTATGAAGAAGAAAGAATTACAGATTATGCGTTCTACAACAATGACATATTATGTGTTCTGTATGTGAAACATAATCATAATAGCATTTTTGGAAGCACTTACGATGAAAAACATTTTAATGTTTGAAAGAAAATGCCATTTTTATTCCCTAGAATAATCCTGCTTCACAGTCCTGGACTAATGATGCAAATAGCTAAATTGTTGGAAATCTGTCTAGGGTGGTCATGACTCATAATCTTGTCATTTGCTTCTTGCCTAACATTGATTTTAAAAGCTAAATGCCTAGTTCTTGTCAAATGCATCTATAAGAAAAAAATTAGAGTTTTTTTTTTAATTGCCTGCTGGTTAGTTTTCAGTTCCATGTTATTGATTTGCTTGTGGAACCTTGCATTATCATATTGACCTAGTAAGAAAATGCTGAACAAGGATTTGTCATGTGGATAAGCCAGATGTTGATTTGAAAAATTAAATAAGGGGTTATTTTCTATATTTACTCATCCCATTCATTTCTTTAAAGACCAAAACAGTACATAATCTTTTCTAAGCGCACCTCTCATTTTGCTGTTATGTAATTTTAAAATTAACTTGGTTCATGTCATATCTTTAAAATTTTTATTGGCTTGGGACCATAGATGTTTATTTCTTCCCTGAAGATACCTAGAATGCGTCTTATTTTTAGTTTTTTATGAAATTAGTCTTGTTCGGGAGAATTAGTTAGAGAAATCTTCACATGAAGTCTACCTGGTGTCCATGGAAGTCACCTTTATATGTCCTTTGGTGTCAAACAGCTGTTTCCTGTTGTAAGATTTGTTATTGTTTCTATTTTTGGATTGTGGCCTGTTAATCTAATCCAAAGTTGGATAGATTTGTTTAGGCATCCTATAACTTTCTTTTTGCCTCTTTTTTCTTTCAATTATTAGGCTATGATTTCTTATGCACCACTGTCATTACATGGTCTGAGTAGTGTTCAACCTTAGCTGTTCATTTTTGTTCATCTAGCTCTAACTTCATTTGGATCTGTGCCAAGTGTAGCTTTTGGTTTCAACTGGCTCTTTTTAGTTTGAAGAAATTGATCTGCACAGAAAAATGCTTGCTGGTTTAACTATTGCATATTATGGTTTACTCTACTTCCAAGGGCTGTCCTTTTATTGTGATCCATAATTTACTTCAATTTGTTTCTGTTGTCATGCCACTTGTCTAAATGAATTCTGTGACTGGTAAATTGCAAAATGAGTGGTAATTTCTGGGAGCTATGTGCAATTTCACTGTTTGCCTGAGGTAAAAGCAGTTAATTAAACTGAATAATGTGGAGAATTCTTTTGGTTGCCACTTATATACCTCATTTATACTCGTGAATGGAAAGCACGTTTATTCTTTCTTTTCTATTAGAACTGTCTATGTCTAGTTTAGCATGTAGTGGATATCCTCAAATTCTTAAGCATGGTAAGGCTTTTTTTCATCCATGCTTCCCAGATATCTGGTGTTGCATTATATTATTGTTTGATTGGCTAATTGATAGAAATCTGCAACCTGAAATCACTAGCGATGATTCTCATTAGAAACTAATTGAAAGTATAGCATTTCTGAAATACCATTTAGAGAAGTTGCCTCATACAAAGTAGACAATATTCATCTGAAGTTTTTATTATGGCTGCTTGAGAAGTTCACTTGACGGTGTTAATATTAAGAAGCAATAGTTGCACTATACTCTTATGCTAAAAATTATATATATGTATATATGTATATGTATGTTCCAGTATGAGGAGTGTGGTTTCAATCAAACAGTAAAATCGCTGTTGTCAAAAATATTTGAAATGTGAGTAAACGAACACTGATGGGGTTGTCAAATATACTTTTGGAATTATTATTGTCATTTGTTGCAGTATCTTCTAATAATGCTCAAACAATTTGGAATCAAGTATCTTACATGTATTATGTTGTGCTGGTAGGCCTTTTTATCTTGGAATAAAATTCTATTTATTTCCTTAAACTTGTTTTTGTCAAATATGCACAGGCTATTGCCTTATCATGTAGTTTCCGATTTTGAGGCTGAGGAAGATGACAGGATCCTTGACAGTGACACCACTGGCCAGCTGCCCTCCCGCTTGCAACAATGGGACCATAACATTCTTTCGAAGATTGCAGAATTCACCACTACCTTTGAGAAGCAAGTCCTTGCGTTCAACATCATGTCACGCAAGAGAGCCATGGGGGAATTTAGGTCAGAAGAGAGGCTTTTGATAGAGCAGGCCCTCCTGCAAGAGGAAAAGCAAGCTCTGCTAGAATTACGGGCTGAGATGGAGTCCTTTGAGAAGGCAGGTCGGGAGGCAGCTGAGGTCAAGATGAGGATGGCAATGGCTCATGCCGAGCAGGCCCGAGCTGAGGCTCAAGCGCATGCTGAGTTGATGGCTCGGGCACCCATGAGAGCTAGTGCTATGGGATCCCATGCAGATGATGGCGCAGGCCAGGATACAGGACAGGAACAAGGGAATAATGGCGAAGAAATGATTCATGGATGGGGAAATACTCAGAAAGATGAGGACGATCCATCAGACGATTTCCTTAACGATGAGAATGAGCCTGACAATGGGGAGGCACAGGATGAATGGAGGGAAGCAAGGTCGCTCGATTTGAACAGCCGATGATGCGTCCTTGTTTGCCTGCTGATTTTGTAACGCAAATGACAAAAGAATCCAATGTGTTTCTTACATTCAAACTGATAGATTCAAAATTTTCTTCGCTCAAATTCAATGTTCTGTATTAAACAGGGATGCTAGGTGGTATTTTGGTGTAGGAGAATTTGGATGGGAATGAAAAAAATGAAAATGCAAACTGAAATCAAAATGGAAGGAAATTGATGATTATTAATATAATTTTTGGATGGTTAAGAGGAAATCCTGTCAAGATTTTTGCCTTGAACCCTGGCATTGGTTTAGTACAAAATCATCTACTAAATACCAGCCCTGAAATGATCTCAAAGAGCTGCAGTTTGGCTGTCTTTGTTTTACCAGGCTTGAAAGATCCCGAAGGATTGTGCATGACTCTTGAAACTGAATGTCAGATTTTTTTCTAAGGTATTCATTGCTATGCTGATTTCAGTCGAGATCTCTGCTCATCTGATCTGCAAGTCTGCAACCCAGTTTCCCAGAATATCCTCAGGATTTTGAATAGAAGACCAACGTTGTCTTGGCTGAGCAACTGTATTTCTAGTACCTTTGGAATGGAGAAATACATCATTTCACATTTCATCATACTATGAAAAATTATTAAGAACAGAGAATATGAATTTGATCCAAGTTCACAATACAAGGATGTTATGAACTTATGATTATGAATGAAGTAACAATCAAGAAAATAAAAAATGAGTAAAGACCCCTGTTGCTCGTCTCTCTGATGCTGCCTCAAGGCATTGTTCCAAACGTCTTCTTTCCTCTTGAAACCTCAAAGGGAACCCATCCACATGCCTTCAGTATCACAATCTTCAACAATCTCATGAAATACAACATATTTCTTGTCAGTCAGATTGCAAACAATATTGAACATGAGTTTGAATCTATTCTTTGTCTTCAAAATAACTTCTCATCACAATCCATTACTGCTACTCTAGCACTAATTTTTCTAACATAATCTCTTCCATCAAATATCATCTTATGAAGTTTCCTCTCAATGTTATGATTTTAGTTACTATTATTAATTCCTATGAAGGCATTGCTCATCTTTCCTTTCAGGAGACCAGAGAGAAGGTTCTTCATGAGACCATCTTCCCTGGTGTTATGATACCATGTCTTGGCTTTCACAATGTTGTATTCCAAGTCAGTGAGAACTAGACATACCTCAAGAGATTAAGCCTAATCTATCAGAGCCTGTTAGTTCTATGGTTGTGTATTCTCCCTTAGATCCTCTTGCTGATTCCATTTAACAGACTTCAGTTTCCAGGTACTGTAAAATATATGAGAATGTGCATGTGAATAATTAATTATAACATGAAAGAGGACTTTGCATGTTATACACTATGCTTACTGTCTGGATGGATGATCAGTCACCTTAAAAACTAAATCATCTAGAGATGAATCAATAAAAAAGGAAATGTAATGAAAATCATATGAGTTCTTGAGAAAGAGAAACATACAATCCATGAACCAGTTCCCATCATAAGACATGTGTGCTTTGATGATGATTAGGTTCAGATAAGTGAGTAGCTGCAAAATTTTTAGGAGGAGCCCATGTTTGTTCTACCTTTCCACCTATTAGAACATAATATTCAACTTATATATATATATATATATATACATTTGTTTTAAGACGAGGTTTCAACTTTCAAGCACTTACTCTAGTAACAGTTACATAATCACAAGCTTCATTGTCCATATAAACCCTGCATTTTATCAAAATATGAAGAGAGATAAACACAAGTGGGAATCAAAATGATAATAATAAAGAACATAAAACACAGGGAGAAATAGTAAAGCATTGTGCTTTGGATGGTTCATCCTCCGAAGAAGCTTCTCATACTTATCTGATTCCCTTTAAAAATATTTTTTTTTCCCTTTATTTTTTTTTTATAATAAGGGTTTATCAAGGACAGACAACCAGATAAGAAGGTATCAGTAGCTTATCGACCCTTTACAGAAATTATACCGAATTAATAAATTTTTTTTACTATATAATGTTGAAGGGGAAGGATACATACTCATTTCATAAAAGAGTCACCAAAATCATTTGAGTGAACAGTACAGTGAGCTTCAGGGTTTTTGAATTTGTGTCTACTCATGTGCTCCCAAATATCTTTACAGAAGAAAACTAAGCAAGTGTTGGCTATTTTTTTCAAAATAAAAAATTTAGAATTCATTTTGCTCTGGATTTACAGAGCAACCTTAGAACAGTCCTGTTGATCTATTTATAATGACAATATGGTAATCTTTCTTTATTGTTAATTGTTCCATTCATAATCATTTTGAGAAATATTAACTAAAATTAAAAATCAACTACATAATTAAAAAAAAAACCATTTACTTCTCCTAAAAAAAAAACTTTCAACCTTTGAAATATTTATAATACATAAATAAACATAAAAAAATATATTCCCAAACTAAGCTAACCACACTACCAGAGAGAACTGATTAATGTAAAATATTTTTATTAGTTTTACAAAATTGTAATTTTTTTTTTAAAAAAATAAACCCATTTACCCTAATTATCTCATTTAAAGCTTTACTAATCCACAAATCTTCTAAAACCCTAGAGCTTAATGTAGCCCTAGAATTAAAAGGCCAAGTTTTTGCGAAAACTCGTTCAATACTTATATAGGGTTAATTTTTCAGGAAGTCACCCAACTTTGCCTTATTATCATTTTGGTCATCCAATTTCAAAATGTATCAAAATGGTCACTCAAGTTATAAAAACTTTCACCGGGAAGTCACCCGAGACTCTCCGTCACCCAATAGGCTACGTGGCGGCCGTAAAAGCCCAGTCAGCCACTGATGTAAACATTATCAAGCTTACGTGGCTTGTCCACGTCAGATTAAGTCGCTGAGTCATCAAAACAATGACACCTCTGCCCTTTTTTCTTCTTCTTCTTCTTCTTCTTCTTCTTCTTCTTCTTCTTTTTGTCTTCTGGTTCTTCTTCTCTACATTCTTCTTCTCAGTCCTTTCTCCTTCTTTTTCTTCTTTCTCTGGTTCTTCTTCTCTACCCTCTTCTTCTTTGTGCCATTATTCTAGAGACTTTTGAATCTAATCTCTTTTTATTTATTTATTTTTTCATGTTTCTCAAACTGTTTCCTAAGATAAAAGGCTCTTTATTGCCATGTCAGACCGTCATCTGTTCATTTCATTGTCAGGAGATGATCATGAGATGATGGTGTTCGTCCACAACTATCATCTCTATTGACTCCACTGGTTGATGTGATTCAACTGGATAAATTTGTAAAAAAATGTTTTTTCTTTTGTCAAGCTTTGCATTTGTCAAGCTTAAGCAAGTCACCCTTACCTAGTGAATGATATATGCATAACATGTCAGGCATCTCTTTTCTCTTTTGCTTTTTTGTGGGAGAGAGAGAGAGAGAGAGAGAGAGAGAGAGAGAGATGATGATGATGATGATGATGATGATGATGATGAAGGACCTTATATCATCGACGCCATGGCGATGTGAGGAGGAGCCTAACAAGTCGACGATGCCAAGCTGAAGGTTACAGCTAACCTGGCGAGACCTCCACCATGCACGCCCTCTCAAGTGCTCCGTCTCTCATCCAAGTCCATCCTCAACATGAGCTCGAGATCGACCCCGAGCTCCGCTACAACTTCCATTGAAATGCCCAGGTTTTCTCCTCTCCTTTTCTTTTTTCTGTGGATAAGAACCATGCTTTTGTGGATTTAGGGTTTTGAGAAGACTCACTATTTCGGTTGTTTCTTTTAACTCATTTTGTTAGACAGGACTTGCATTGATTTCTTCAAGTCTCGAGAATAATGGCATGAAGAAGAAAAGGGTAGAGAAGAAGAAGAACCAGAGAAAGAAGAAAAAGAAGGAGAAAGGGCTGAGAAGAAGAATGTAGAGAAGAAGAACCAGAAGACAAGAAGAAGAAGAAGAAAAAGGCTGAGGTGTCATTGTTTTGATGACTAAGCGACTTAATCTGACGTGGACAGGCCACGTCAGCTTGATAATGTTTACATCATCGGCTGACTGGGCTTTTACGGCCGCCACGTAGGCTATTGGGTGACGGAGAGTCTCGGGTGACTTTCCGGTGAAAGTTTTTATAACTTGAGTGACCACTTTGATACGTTTTGAAATTGGATGACCAAAATGATAATAAGGCAAAGTTGGGTGACTTCCTGAAAAATTAACCCCCTTATCTCCACGACGAGCAAACGCGCTTCCCTTCCTTCTCGCCCTCGTCTGCAGCTCTCTCTTTCCATTAATGGCGGCCTCCTTCGCCTCTTCTCTCGTTAGTGCCGGTCCTAGGGTCTCCGTCCCCAGAGCCATCCTCCGCTCGAGCTCCTCTTCCGCCTTTCCTGCATTTCGGAAATGCCCCACTTCGGGGATCTCCTTCCTCTCTGGTTCCCTCTTCTCCTCGTCGATTGCTTCTTCTTCGTCTTCTTTGTCTCATACTCATAGGAGAGCCCAATTCGTTAGTGCCTCCCTTAAGGTGAGCTGCCCGAATAAAGATTAGGGCTTTTCTGTTTTTCTCGTGTATTGCATAAGCTAGTTGATTTGCTTTTTAGATTGCAATAGTTGTGATTGGTGTTCTGGTGGATGTGCTGTTGTTTGAAGTTCTTCAAATGGGAGTTGGAGTTTTTAAGGGTGTTGGATTGCTTCGCTACTTCTTTTTCTTCTTTTCATCGTCATTCTGTATGTGTGTGTGTTCTGATAAGTGGCTTTTGTTTTATCAGTTTAGGTTTCTTGTATTCAAGATTGGATTTTCCCCCTTATTTATTGGTGCATCAGATTGGCCGTGGTCACTTCTAAACATTTTGTGATTGATTAATTGTCAATGTGATTGCTGTGAAAAGATAAGTTTGGAGAGCCGAGATATTTCATCTTTGTCTTTCAACCTTTTGATTTTTGTTTTTTTGTTTTCCTTTTGTCACAGACGGAATATGAAAAATTTATCATCATTAAGAGAATTGGGGGATAAGGGAGTTTTTAGATTAAAATGATTCCTTTACTGAGTTTACTTTGTCTTAAAATGTTTTAGTGATCTTGTTGTCAAATGGCATAGAACATTTGTATAAAGATTTTGTTTAATCATTCTCAAAGCTGTTTAATTGATGAATGTTGGCAAGCCTATGGAGTTTCTTATTTTTTTTGGTTAATGATTAGAATGGTAGTTTTTTAGTGGCAATGCTGCTGCTTACATGGCTGGAGATTAGTCTAATTTTTTGGCTCTGATGATGTCTTTTGATTGAAATCGAACATAGGAAGCTGATTTGCAATCTAAAGTCACCAGCAAAGTCTACTTTGACATAAGCATAGGAAACCCTGTGGGAAACCTGGTTGGGAGGATTGTGATTGGGCTTTATGGTGATGATGTCCCCCAAACAGCAGAGAACTTCCGTGCTCTTTGCACAGGTCTGGAGCTGGTTTTTTATTCTTATGGGATGATTCGCTCATGATATATTCACCACATGTTATCATTGCTTGTGAGAACCTTAGATAATTTTATTGTTTTCAGGTGAGAAGGGCTTTGGTTATAAAGGATCTGCATTTCACCGTGTCATCAAAGATTTCATGATCCAAGGCGGGGATTTTGACAAGGGAAATGTGGGTTATATACTTTCTTCGTCTTCTATATTGATTTTAAGTTTTTCTTTCTTTCTTTCCCTTTTTTTTTTTTTTTCTTTTTTTTGCAATTGGTAATGCGGAATCGTATTTGTTAATTTCTGAAATCCAAGCACTGTTCCTAGATTTCTAATCTAGCAATGGTTTTCTATATTGGTTTTGATGAGATTCATAGTAATAATAAACATATGACGAATTACAAAATCAATTTTGTGTAAAATCTGTTGAATGTATGCTAGATAGAAATGAGTCAGAGTGAAATGGCATCTTATGCCATCACCAAATAAGTTATCAAGAATATTGTGACACTAGGGACTATCTTAAGGATTCTTGATCATCTATAGAACTTATTTACAATATGAGGTCCTTAAGTTTTTTTATTTTTCAGTCATGGTATTGGATTGTTCATGTAATAATTGTCATATTCATTTACATCATACGCTCTCTTCATATGGCATTAGCAGTTTTATTGTTGTTATCACCACTCAAAAACTGTCTTTGTAGTCTATAAATGGTCTTTTGTTAGGCACACAGATTTGGTGGTTGTAGTCATGAAGTTCTTAATTGTTTATGGCTTTACCTTTCTCACAGGGAACTGGTGGAAAAAGTATCTATGGTCGCACATTTAAGGATGAGAATTTTAAGTGTAAGTTGTTCTCTTTGATCCGCTGTGTCATTGCTTATCTATTATGACTTATTATTTTTTGTATTTGAAAAAATATGCAGTGGTTCATACTGGTCCTGGAGTTGTCAGCATGGCAAATGCGGGGCCTAACACAAATGGAAGCCAGTTCTTTATATGCACTGTCAAGGTAATTTACTCTGTTTAAGTGTATCTTGTGTTGATCTGAGAGTTTGTTTCTCAAAGCATGTTTTGATGTTATATCCTTGCTTCCGTAGCAGAAATTGTAGCACTGTGAGTTCCTTACTATCATCGTCGCATAGTCTTCATAATAAAAATGGCTGGTGTTAGCAACCTTTTTTATGAATTGAGTCATGAATTATATCAAGTTTTCTTCAAGTGTTCCAGCAATTGTGAATCTGTGATACTGAAGTTTAGTGTTAGACAAGTTTTAGCTGCATCATGTAAAAAATACGCCTAGTTCTCTACAGGGTATCAAGTAAGGATTTTTAGAAATCGCTTTGCTCAGACTGTTGGTTATTGGCCACTGTGAAGACTAATAAATCCATGTGCATCTGGAAGTATATATTTTTTTGGTGTTTAGTTGTTTCTATGGAAAAAGAACAAAGCGTGAGTTTAGCCCCATGCTTTTCCTTTGGCACATAGGAACGAAAGCTCAACGCCCTCTTCATTCATAGTTGCTTGTACTATTGAGAACACCCGATCATTTGCTACAAGGAGACATCAGACTATGATCTCTGGAAGTCTATGCAGAAATTTAACACTTGTCATAGGAATTTTTTTAAGTACAAAAATATGTCATCTTTCTCCCTGAACATTTTATTCTGGGTTTGCAGACACCGTGGCTGGACCAGAGGCATGTTGTGTTTGGTCAAGTCCTGGAGGGGATGGATGTCGTCAAGCTGATCGAGTCACAGGAGACAGACAGGGGAGATAAGCCCAAGAAGAAGGTGACCATTAGTGACTGTGGTGAGCTCCCCATTGTTTAAGACAAGCCTAGATTTTATATCTTTGACTTGATAATTTCATATGTAATCCATAATTTGATTTATGGATATTTGATGAGCCATGGAACTATGTGCATTTTTGTGCTGAGCGTAGGACCTAAACTGTAGGCTCTGTGAGACTAACTGGTTTCATCGGTCACCAGAAAACATGTAATAAATCATGCTTTGGCTCACTTATTTGGCTTCTTTGTCTTGCTTTGCTAGCGCATTGTGATCGGATGATCAGAATTTTCTCCATTAAATTTTAGCATTTTTAAATGCATTCTAACTGAATCCGTGACTTGGATGATCAGATGTTTTGAAACTGTCCATGATATCAGTCCATGAAAACTCTGGTATCTTGGTCCATCAACACTGGGTCTTTTATATAGGTCTTTTGTTTTGTTTTGGGAAGGTGGGATGTGCCCGTGCATGTTTCTGCATTTGTCGTCTAAAAAAAT
>NC_052472.1:23495135-23540599 GCF_009730915.1 Dioscorea cayenensis subsp. rotundata
CCTAAATGTGTGTTTGTAATCAAGTCCCTCCTTCTGATTATACCCCTTCACAACCAATCGAGCCTTCAATCATTCCACGCTTCTATCAGGATTAAGTTTAACCTTGTAAACCCATTTGGAGTGAATGGCTTTTTAACCTTGTGGCAATTGCACCAATTTCCAAGTCTCATTCTTCTCAAGAACAGCAAACTCCTTATTCATAGCAGCTACCCACCCAGGGTCATGTTTAGCTTGTGCATAATAAGAAGGTTCTTGGATAGAAATTCATGGGTTAAAAACTCACATAGTCTTTAGGGTAAGTATAAAGACTATAAGGTGTCAACAATCGGTAACAAATAATGGAAGGAAAAGAATCAGTAATGGAAGAACATTTAGCCTTTTGGACTGCACCAACAAAATCATCAAGCCATATAAGGTAAGTTTTCTGCCTCTGAGATCTCCTAAGTGCAAGTGGTGGAGTGTGTGAAAAGGAAGAAGGAGATGACTCAAGAGAGGGAGAAGGCAGCTTGGTAGAAGGTGACACAGGAAAGGTATGTGAAAGAACTTGGTTATCATCATTTGAAGAAGAAAAGGGAACAAGAGAGAGGGGTATGGCCCACGATAGGAACATCATCATGTGGAAGACTACTAGAATCAACAAGTGGTGAGATAGGTGTTGCACTTTCAGTAGAGATTGATAAAGAAGACAAGGGTTCTGATGGGAAATGACAAGAACCATGGGTCATGTCTTTAAAAGTAAGGGGAGGTAAAGTAGGGGAAGTAGTTGTAGGCATATGACAAGCCTTAAGATGAGCCGGATTAAAATTAAGGAAAAAGTTCTTCTTTTAAGGTAACATCTCAAATATAAAGAATGGAATGGTTTTCCAAATCAAATAATTTATACCCTTTTTTATTTGAAGGATAACCAATGAAGATACATCACCTAGATCTTTGAGACATTTTATTAGAATTCAGGCCAGTAATTTGGGCAAAGAACAAGCAACCCATGACTCTTAAATGATCATAAGATGGTTTATGACCATGAAGGGCCTCAAATGGAGTTTTGCAACCTAAAACAAACATAGGCATGCAATTAATGAGATAAGTGGCTGTTAAAATACAATCCCCCCAAAAATGCTTAGGAAGATGAGCATGAATCCTAAGGGCTCTAGCAGTATCAAGAAGATGACAGTGTTTCCATTCAGCAACCCCATTTTTTTGAGGAGTATGGGCATGCTAGTTTGATGGATAATATCCTTTTTGAGAAAATAAGAACTACACTCACGTATGACTACTTCGGTACCATTATCTGATTGAATTTGTTTCGGCCTAACATGGAAATGATTTTTAACAAATTTGAGAAAGGAAATAAAAGTAGGACAAAGATGAGTTTTATTCCAGGTGGCCATAGTTTTGTCATCCACAATTGTGAAAAAATATCTTGCATATGATAAAACAAGTGTTCCAAAAACCCCCATAAATCAACATGAAGTAGTTCAAAAGGAAGTGACACTTGTGTAGTATGGTTTGGAAAAAAAAAACCGATGATGTTTAGCCAATGAACAAACATCACAAAAGAAATCCCTGTGAACTAATTTTTCACAATGATCCAAATGAATGAGTTTTGAGATAGAAGAATGACCAATTCTTGAATGTAAAATATGTAAATCAAGCTGAGAATGCAAAGCTAAAATTTTAGAAAACACTACACCACTATACTTATTAGCTTCGATGTACATAAGCAGAAACTGGGTTTGTCTTGGCAAGCGACTTGAATTTGTACAATCCATTGGACCAAATTCCTTCAGAAATCACTAAGGCATTAGAAGGGTCCTGAAAAACACATTTGTTAAATAAGAATAAAGCAATAAGATTTGAATTTTTGAGCATTTGTCTAACAGATAAAAGGTTAAACTTAAAATTAGGTACATAAAGAGCATTAGTGAGAACTAGTTTAGGTTGAAGAAAAATATGTCCAATGTACCTTACTAATTTAGTGGTAGTATTAAGAAGTTTTATGGGTATAAGGTGAGGTAAAAGTTGAATAGAATGTAAAATAGACAAATGTGGGGACACGTGATTTTAAGCCCCTATATCTACTATCCATTCACAATCTTGATATGTGCGACTAAAGCAAGAAAGAGCAATAGCTTTATAGAAAGGGATACCTGCAAAGTTGCTTGAAGTATTTCCTACTTCATAAGTCTCTCCCACATGATTTTTTCCTTTAAAAATCTTCATCATTTGTTCACAAACAACAATAACAAGATGTTGATCGAACCTAGTTCCCATGTTCTTCTTTTTCATGCCTTTATGCCAATCTGGATAACCTATGATCTCTAAACAATGATCAGTAGTATATCTATCACTTCGACAATGACTGCAAAATTTCTGATCCCCTATTTTGGCAGTTAGATTCAAATAGATATGATTACAAATCAGAAATCAATTAAAACATGAAAGATCCAACAACCAAAGTCAAAGAAATAAACCCTGGAGTTTAACTATGCCCTTACATCTACAAAGTAGCCCTCCATTAATGAAGGGCAAGCATTCAAGATACAAAGAATAGAGGAACACATGAGATCCATGAAAACCCCTTTTTTCAATCCCTAGGATGAAGATTCTTCGAAGACGCTTCTACTCACGCCGTCAAGATGAGCTTGACGGCTACGATCTTTAATCCCCTTGAATGTAATACCAAATCCTTCTCCAAACCGGCCTTAGAATGTTGGAGATTAGGCCCTTTTCTTACTCAACCTCACCTCCAATAGTCGTCCCCAAAAGAATAGAAATGTAGAATAAAGAATGCCCTAGAAATCTTCACAAGTTCTGTTTATACCAGATTACTTATGAGCTGTTTGCGAGTGTAAGGACTAGGCTGTGAGGGAGATAGAGAAGATTGTTGCAAGCTTTAAGGCCATAAGCCATGTCCGTAAGGTCTTCTGTTTATATTGTGGGCCAGTTTACGACTGTAAGCTTCACTGTTCTGCTTTTTGTGACCGCCCTTATGGGCATATGCTGCAATTGTAAGCTGCTCTGGATGGTCCTTACGGGCATCCTTACAGGTATAAGCCTTGTTCGTAAGGTTCTCTGGATTAGCTCTGACTCCCCCTTACGGGCATAAGCATGCCCGCAAGGTTTTCTAGAATAGCCTTATGGCCGTAAGGATGACTGTAAGCTGCCGTAAGCCATCTAGTTTGCCATTGTCCTTATTCTAATAATGCCGAGAGAGCTCCAAACTCATCTTTTCGGGTCTAGAATACTTCCTTTAGCTTTCTCTCATCTTTAAGCACTGCCCTAAGCCTGTTAATACAAAACACAATATTTAGCATTGAATTCCATATTATAGTTCTAACACATGCCAATTGAGTGTATAAATTGATATGAAATATATGAACATTGTACACTCATCGTTAGCATTGATGCTTTAGTTGTAATTTATTTGAAGCTTATTTAACTGCCTTGCTTTGTGCTAAAGATTGGTGCATGGTGTGTATGTTTAAGACCTAGAATACGTATCTCTTGGAGATGATCTAAGCTTCATTTTTTCTCTATCTTTTCCCCTTCCTTTGAGCTTGCTGCAACCAATGTATATAGCTATATATATATATATATATATATATATATATATATATATATATATATATATATATATATATACTTATATGATTGATCTGCAGCTTTTGAACATAGTTATATGTTGATTCTGCATCATATCCCTTGGAATATGGTATATATATATATATATATATATATATATGCATGCATATATGTTGAGTTGCATCTTCTTGAAAATAGTTATATATGTTGATTTCCACAAATATATGCATATAGTTATATATATATATACACATACGTTGGCCACAGGCACTTGTTGCCAAGATATTTGAGTAGATCTCAATTTCTCTTGACTATTGATCTTGTTCTTGTTCTTCTCCATCTTCTTCAATTTCTTTATTTGGTTATTATTGTTATTGCTAGTACTATTGCTCTATCCTTTGTGAGAATGGTTGTATGGTTAGCCCTATCACCCCCTCTCTTGATGACATCCTTTGAAGCTTAGATTAATTTCTCTTGACTTAGTGAAGTTAGTTTGATAGTTAATCAGTTAAGCTTGGAAATCTACCATTTCTTTTGGGGTATATATATTTTATATAAAGTAACCATTTTGCAGAACCACCCTTTAAACCTTGTGATTTTTATAGCTTTAGGTTTAAACTTGGTAGAATGTTAATTCTCATTGCATGTCTATAGGATTTTTTGCAGGGGGTTGAGATTGGTGTTTGGATGGGATTATGAGTTTCAACTGGTAGCAGGTTATAAGTAATCCACCGATAAAATTCTGTTTATTGAAATTATAAAATTTTCTAAAATTTTATAGATGCTTTATTAAGATATTTTAATTATTTCTTAAGTATGATTAATTATTTGAGGAAAATAAGTATTTCATTATTTTCTTGTTTATTTATTATTTTATTACTATTGATTATATGCTCAGTATTTTATTTTATTCCCTACCCAGACTATTGCTTATTATTAATTATTTATTATTTTTAAAATTGTGGGTTTCTTACCACTAAAGTGGGATCTTGAAATTCTGTATTTATGCTTGTATGGATATTTGAAAAAAAATTGTGAATATTCTGTACTTTGACTATAAGCTTTGTTTGAATACTTTTGTCTCTAAATGACTATGCTCAACTGTGTCAATGGGTGTTAAACAGTGACCTTGTTGACAAGAATTTCTAGAAAAATTAAACTAAAGTTTCACACTGGTTCATCGGTGAAATAATAACAGCCTTTGATACTTAGTCTCAAGTCACCGAGGATAAATAAATGATCTCTAATATTCTGGCTCGGGTCACCGAGGGTAAATTAATGACCTTTGATATTCTGTCTCGAGTTACTGAGGGTAAATAAATGACCTCTGATATCTATAGTAAATTTGGAGACTTCTATTATTTTGGAAATCTGGAATATTTTTGAACCACACTTCTGAATTTTCCGGTTTAGTCTAATTGGAAAATACCTATGCTTTGGAGACCTATGCTCATATTTGGCGATTTATTATAATTCTAATTTGCAGTTTTGAAATATGGTATTACTTTGGAACTATATCGTTGATGGATTATTGATTTAGTATTTTTTTAAGCTCTGTTTAATTTAAGTTCGAATATTGAATTATTTTCAATATTTGAAATTGAGATTTATAAATCCTATGGATCCTAAATAATTTTCAACGGATTACTTACTGGGCTAGTAAGCTCAAAAAGTTGTTTTAAATCTTTTTCATATCAAGAGTGGTAGACCAAGATAGACTAATAAGGATGTCAGTAGATGATGTCTTTTTCAGTTCTAGAATTTGATTTATTGTATGTCCGTTTTGGATCATGTGTTTTGTATTTTGGATTTCCTGTATCCCTGAACTATGTTGTACTTATTGAAGTTTGTATTTCTATAACTTCATCGATTTGTCATATTTGTCTGCTTTGGATGAAGTTTTGAGGCCTTGTAGTTCCACTAGCTAGGTTCATGCCCATGGCTCTGCGGCAGTTTGTCCGCATGACGGGTCTGGTCAAATTGGATCTAGGGCGTGACAAAACCCTAATGATCGTGCCCCAAAATACTCTAAATCTTCCATTTCTTTTCTTTTTATTAATATATTCTTGTTCTCTTGTATGTAATGTTGCAGTGATCAGGTCTGCTAGCTACATGAATTTTTTAGGCTACACATTCATCAGATATTTGGTTTTTCTATTTGTATCCCTTTTAAGATTCGAGGGTACGTACTACTCTTGAATTGTTAATCACATAAGGTGCAGTATACTCTTGTTTTTATTTTTCTTTGTGTAATCATATTACATTTTGGCCAAGTATTTCTTTAAGATCACCGCATATTGTTAGAACATTTCTAGATTTTTCATACCACATAAATTTAAAAAAATATAGATGTGTAGAAATGTATCTATGCTTGGTTTTAATCATTGTTAAAATGACATATTTTATCATGAAAAAATATAGAAGATGTCAACCATTGGATAGCCCAATGGTATGACACTAAAGTATAAGGGGAGGTCATGGGTTCAAATCCCTCCCCCGACAGTACTGTTTACCCGAGATTTTTATACTATTCTCATACTAACGGATTGAAAAGGGAAAAAATTGTTTCTAAATTAAAGTTTTCTTGTAATAAAATTTGATTTTTGCAAGATATAAACTATTGTTGACATATGGTACAACTATTTGAGAATTTTGATACATGAACAAACTTGGTTTCAGGAAATCAATGCGCACCGTTACAACCAAAGTTTTGTCTCAAATCTAGAAATCATTTAATATTTGTGCATGTTTTGAATGGAATGTCTATTTGAAGTCCTAATTAATGGCGGTTACCACATAACATCTAAGGGACAAATTTGTGATAGGTTTGTGCACCAAGACATGAGAGATGATTTTTTATTAAAGACATAGACCACTTAACCTCCCCCTACTTGGTTTTTGTTTTTATTTTATTTTATTTATATATAATCATATTATGATTTTTGCCAAGTATTTCTTTAAAATCACCGCATATTATTAGAACATTTCTAGATTTTTCATACCACATAAACTTATATATAGATATATAGAAAGGTATCTATGTTGGTTTTAATCATTGTCAAAATGATATTTTATCATGAAAAAATATAGATGACTTTTTTTTTTACAAATTTAGAATAGAAACTTGTGCATGTTTCAATTGCATTTTAATTTCTAAAATGTACGTAAATTCATTTTAAATCTATTTCAAAATTTAAAAAAAGATTACAATCCTTTTCTAATTTTATAAATGGATTTTGAAACAAATTTTATTTAGTTTTTATTTTCAAAATGTAAAAACCGATTTAATTCCGTTGCAAATCCGTTTCTAAATTTTAAAAAGAACCACATCTTTTGTTGCTAATAAATTAGACACAAGCTTTTTTGAAATAGAAATTTTTTGTTTTTAATACGAGACATTAGAGAAAACTGTTTCTAAATTAAAGCTTTCTTGTAGTAAAATTTAATTTTGTAAGATACAAACTATTTTTTACATATGGTCCAACTATTTGAATAATTTGATACGTGAACAAACTTGGTGCGAGGAAATCAATGTGCACCGTTACAACCAAAGTTTTGTCTGAAATCTGGAAATCATTTAATATTTGAGAATGTTTTGAATGGAATGTCTGTTTCAAGTCCTAATGGTGGTTACCAAGTAACATCTAAGAGACAAATTTGTGCACCAAGAAGTGGCAGACGCCTTCATTGAAGACATAGATCATTTAACTTCCTCCTACTTGGTTTTTTTCTTTTCTTTTTTCTGTGTAATCATCTCTCATTTTGGGCAAGTATTTCTTTAAGATCACGGCATATTGTTGGAACATTTCTAGATTTTCCATACCTCATAAACTTGAAAACTAGTATATATATATATATATATAGAAAGGTATCTATGCCTGATTTTAATTTTTGTTAAAAATGATATATATCTTATCATGGAAAAATATAGATAATTTTGTTTGTTTGTATTAAGTGCAATATTAATTAACCCAAATGGCATGGGGAGTTTGATTTGCATTAAAGTCCATTGAAAGTGGGGCTTGGAGTTTAAAGCAAGATGGTGAAATGTGGTAGTTTTTAAATTGTACTCCATTAAGTTGGCAAGGTCCACAAACTAATAGAATGCAGAATTTAATACAAATTAACTACTGCATATGTGCTTTTATTATTATGGTCTATTTCAACTACATACTAATAAATCAAATTAATACTAAACACAAATAATAAAATATGCTAGTGGATGTAAAATTAAAGTTTCTTCCTAAGAAAAAGAGGAGAATTTTTATAAATGCTGAGCATGTATGGATTAACCATTTCCCAGTGAATTAATAACACATAGCAAAAACATTAAATAATGCAGATAAAGAATATGTAAAATAACATGTTCAGAAAATGTTATTTACAATATAAAATATGAAACTACTTGATGTAGTGGAATGTTAAGAGAATAGTGAATGATCAGACCCAGGGTCAAATCCTTGATTCGACTGGACTGTTGTAGTACTGTGCATACACTATAATATAAATACTATAACAATACTGTTAATTCATCCCTCCGTTCTAGGGTTACATGGCAAAAAGATTTATTATTTCGGTTTGGTTTCTAAAATATTTTTTAAGCGTATACATGGTAGGACTCTAATCGTCTCATGTGAGGTCTGGCTAAGTTAATAAATCAGTAAGGTGTCATTAAACCATTTTAACTGATGCACCATACCTGTTTATATCTTGACACTCCTTTTTCGAATATATATATATATATATATATATATATATAATACCAAGAAATAAGGTGATGTGCAAAATATATTCTTGCTTTCACCACTAACCCTAGTGAGCCAAGATGTTAGACCCGATCAAAGCGGCTAACCCTTTTTCTGTCCAGTACCGGGATTTAAAATGGAAGATCCATCCTCAGAAATCATTGTGTAGACCACCAGAATGCCCTAGGGAGGTTGATGTCTTCACTCTATCAACCTTTCCTCACCACATGTGGATTATGTATAATATTTATGTACTCCCACCTGGTTGCTGGCTTTAGTCTATCAACCCTCCTTCACCACAAGTGGATTATGTATCATACTTATATATTCCCTTCTGGTTGATGTCTTTTGTCTATCAACCCTACTTCACCACAAGTGGATTACATATCATACTTATGTATCTTCTCCGGTTCAAATTATTTGTGAAATAATCATTTATTAAAAAGACACTCAAATTTTATTTTACTAAATAATTATTTCCGTAAAATTGTTATTTTTCACATATATGTTTATATATTTAATTTATAAAATGCACATTTCCACAAAATTGGTCTATTGAATACATGATGGAAAATCTAAATACACACATTTAAAAACACACTTTAGTGAATTTTTGTTATCATTTTTAAAAAATTCTATAAGCATCACTAATGTTTTTTTTTTAATTTAAAATTTTAAGCATCTTATCTAATGAGATTTATCTAAAGAGAGTGTGTAGGTCGGAAATAATCCCAATAAAAGAGAAAATTGTCCTATCATACTATTCAAATGTATTAACTATAAACTATCATAATATATATTAAAAAATTGATTGAATATATTAATTAAGGATTGTGATACTTAACCTAATTATAATTTCCTTGAGATTTTTTCTTAGTTTGGGAATTGAATAGTACAATATTAAGTGAAGGATAAAAAGATTTTATACCTATAGATATATTGCGAGACATTCTTTGCTAACGTTCATAGAACATTTGCAGAGAATGAAAAGTAAGAGAGAAAAAAGAGAAAACAGTAACAAAGACAAGGGTCAAGAGATCAACAATAATAATGAACAGTGGTTGAGCGTTGTACTGGGTTGAAAAAGGTGGGTTTGTTGGTTGGTTTTTTTATTTTTTTCAGGGAGAAATTATGCAGATAAGGTTGGATGATTGAGATTGAAGGGTCATTATTAAGATGATGATCAAATAGTTGTGATGTGAGGATTGTATATCCTATTTTGCACTATGCATCACACTTGGCATTGTACATAGTACTGTTTATAACACTATTCACTATACTGTCAAAGCACACTGTTTACTTCACTGTTCACACCAAGGGGTGATGTGCAGCATTTGGATTCTCCAACGGCTGATATAGGGATGTGCATAGAATTTTTATCTACGGGTGCCTGTCGAGAACTGGTCCTCTATATATAATGATTTGTACCTTAATATGTGAATTGTTATTTTATAGGACATATCTTACTAGATAATTACTTACATGGGTTGTGCCAAATCATTTATATATATATATATATATATATATAACATGCAGTTATCTTTAATTATTAAATATTTATAATAATATAAACCATTAAGGCTATTTATAATTAGTAATAATACAGACAAGCAACTTAGCAACTGAGCAAGTATTTGTTCATCTATTAAAAAAAACATTCAAATTTTATTTTAGTAAATAATTATTTCCATAAAACTGTAATTTTTTTCACATATATGTTTATATATTTAATTTAAAAAACATACATTCAAATTGGTGTATTGAATATACTTTTAACTAGTGGGGGACAGGGGTTGAGATTTGGCCTGATCTCGCTTACCTATTGGAGGGGGCTCCCTTCGTGGAGAGCTTGGATATTCTGTAGTACAGAGACCGTTTGAGGGCGCCAAGCGGTGAATTGAAAGATCAGAAATGATGGATGCTCACAAGGAACGGTACCTTTTTGGTAAAGTCATTCTATAACTTTTTAAATGATGGAGGTTTGCGCTGCCCGACTGCTAGGTTCTTTTGGTGAAATACTTGCCCAAGGAAAATCAACTTGTTCAATTAATTGGTGTGGAAAGACAAGATCCTTTCTCTGGAGAATCTTGTGAGAAGATGATGTAATTGGCTTCCAATAGCAACATGTGTGTTATGCCACTCCGGCATAGAATCTGTTGACCATTTGTTCATCTAATGTTCTTTCGCTGGACAGGTGTGGGACTACTTTGTGTGTCTTCTACAGCTGCCTGACCCGCCTACTTCTATGGGGGATTAATTTGGTCGTTAAGACCCTTGTGTGGAACATTTGGATTGTTAGAAATGATTACATTTTTAATGCTAATGTGGTGCCAACACATGTTCTTATCTTGAAAATTAATCATATGCTTTTATCCTGATTCTTAGCAACGGTAGTGGGTTTCAAAGTGAAGTTGGAGGAATCCATTCTACCATTCGGCAAAGTCTGGAGTTCTTAGGCCCATGGGTGGAGGAGGTTGGTAGGGCGCCAACATCAAAGGAGGTTCAAAATTAGGGTGAAGCCTAGGGTGCTTTTTGGAGCTGGCTTAGAGAAAGCTTTTTTTTCCTCTCTTTTAGGTTTTGTTGTAGTTATCGTACCACAACTAGTGGTTTTTATATTGCTTGTCTGTTTTTTTTTTCTCACCAGTTTAGTGGGAGGTGTTGTTATTTCCTTATTTTAATTGAAGTGGCTCATCCATTTTTTCAAAATGGCATCATCCAACAAAACTTGGCAGGTCAGTTGATGTGGCCTGATTCAAACTCATGCCGCCATATCCACTCAATGCACAGGCTAACCACTTAGACAAAGTTGTTGTTTGTTTTAATTAATAAAAACTAAAAATGTAGACAACCTTGAAAAAAAAAGAAAAGTTTTTAACCTTTTTCCCTTATCCATATATACCCCTCTTCATCCCATTATTTTACATTTAATGCCATTTTATTTTATTTAATTGTTATTCTTAGTTTGTACGGGATGCTTGGAGGCTTATCAAAGTTTGCACGGGATTCTTAATTGGGTAAGAAGAAGCAGAGATAGGAAATCTAATTGCTAGTGACTTCTTCTATAGTAAAAACATGATTAGTACAACAATGGTCCCCGAATGTAAGCCAGAGCTAGAATCTAATGTCAATCAATAGATAAATGGGTGACAATTTTGATCCAAATTAAAAGAACTACTTGAGCTTTGATTTCTCTCACACTTAAGAAAATGCACATGCAACTTGATCAGACAAGTAAATGAAAAATTGTGATCGTTTCATTTTTATTTATTTAGAATAATTTTAAGTCGTCTTGAATTCTTCTGATTTTTTAGAAATTATTTGAAAATATTTTTATTTTTAAATAATAATTCAATTTTTTTTTTGGCTAGGCTACATTAAACAATAATCCCCCAACTTTGGCTATGTCCTTTGTGGTTAGGCTGTAAGTAGAGGCGATAGAGGGTCAAGTGACGGTGATTTTGTTTATTTTATTGTTTTAATTTTAGAAATAAGAAAAAAAGGAAAAAGGGGCCCAACCAAGCATTGCCCGCATTGATAGGATGGGTACGAATCCTATTGCGTGGGAATTTTATGAATTTTAAAAATAAAAAATAAAAACAGAAAAAACTGGGTCACGAGTTATAGGAACATCATAATCCATAACCGAGACTGCTATACTTATAGAAAAAAATAATCCAATGGTTTTAGTTTTATGGTAACTACCACGAGAATATATTTAGATGTGGCTCATTTTTAGCCATGGGTTTGTAAATTTTGTTATTTATTTATTATATCATATAGAGATAGATTGAAAATTACTTTAAAATATTGCAACATTTTGTATAGAAGTCACTAAATTAGGGTAATCCAGCAGGTGAAGATGAGCCACATCTTGGTTCCGTGGGATCATCTCTCTTGTTATAGTATGAACTGGTTATGAGTTACTGGCCCAGCCGTGGGACAATTAAACTGAATGTGCCGTTTGGTTGGGAGTGGTTGGGGAATATATTAGATTCCCTGGAATGTGGACCACAAAATGTTATATTACCTTATTTGGTTATATAGAGTGGGAATATCATTTTCCCAAAATGTGATAACTTCACTAATATTATCGGAAATGTAATTATTGACTCAATAGATGATAATATTATATTTAGGAGAAATGTAATTTTTTTTTTGTTATACCCTTCAAATTCAATAAAATCACAAAAATATCAACTTTCTAAAAAAATTGATTGCACGTTTTTGGAGGTGATGATTGATAGTCTTTAATTATTTCTACAATAATAGCTTGTTTAGAAAGCAGACATATCTTATATATGAAAATTTACTCATCTAAATGTTTAGATCAAATGTTTACATGAAGATTAAACATCATTCGGATTATTTGTTTTTTTTAAATATAAAGTTAGAGGAAAGTTTTATATTTATTGAAAATAGATAAAATTGAGTTAATTAATATTAATACAAATTAACTATATTAAAATCTAAATTTTATTTTTTAATAATAACAAAACAAATATTCTGTCACGCCTCGAACCCGGCTCACTAGGCCCGATCTGTCGACAAAGCGGCCGCACTTATAAAGGCCGAAACCAAGTAGGCATACTAGGCCTCAAAACACGAAAAAAATTAACAGCGAGGATTATGAGCTTGGGAGCCCGAGTAAAGTAACCACTAAAAAAATATCGGGATCACAAAATGTTCAATAATCTTTAAAAAAACATACAAAAATGTAATATAATGAAATAAATATCAAAAATGAACCCATAAATCGAAATGGTTCAAAACAGATTTAATTTATCAAAATAACGAGCATATAAGTCCCCCAAACAACTAATGGCAAAACAAAATATCATAACTCATTTATTTAAACTCGGTGACCCGAGTCGGATTTCGAGAACTCATAGGTTTACCCTCGGTGACCCGAGCAGGAATATCAGGTCGTTATTCTTCACCGAGCGGAATGGTGCGAAACTATAGTTTCTATGTCGGGAAATGCGATGTCGACACGGTCGATATTTCGATGTTAACCCCGATGTGAGGGGTTATTGCACAGTTAATTGGGGACTACGATTTTTTATAACAAAAATATGTCGGTATGTCCAAAATGATTGTCAACACAAAGAATACTGAAAAATTCAATTCCATTGTATAGCCGTATGCAATGCACAAAAATGCCGGTGATCCCGTTTTTCTAACAAAAATTAATCCAATTATATCAAATAATCAACTATCACCTAACATAATATTCCACATAATAAAAAAAATTTTATTTAAATATGGAAATAGCATTAAAACAATTATAGCATTTCTCAGCACTTCTTAAATGCAAAAGTTCAGGAATTAAACAAATAAAATAATTCAAAAAAAAAAATACAGCCTGAATCCGGGTTTAAACCCATCATAATTACAAAAATAAATAATTAATATAAAAAAATTCATAAAAGCTCACGGGAACATATGTTATTATAAATCTGATAAAATAAATAAATAAATGCTCACAAAAGTCAGAATATATGATCAAAACTTTCATATATATTAAATAAAATTTAATTGAATGAATAAATGAATAATAATAATAATGATAATAACAGTAAACCATTACCAAAAATAATTAAGTGAACAAATCAAAATGGCAATTTATCAAAAGTCAAAAGTCTATATACTTACTGATATTTATATGCGGTATACTTACTTGTCTATCGCTCAAAAACCCCCAAAATCCTACGATATTTCTTCGAGACAAAACCCTTGACGGAGAGACCTATCCCCGTCCTCGCCGCCGGCACCACACACCAAATCAAAAGAAAAAATAGAAGAAGAGGGGAAAAAACTAATCTCTCCCTCTTCTTAATCCAAACAAAGATCCATAACGAGAGAAACAAAGAGACGGCGACTAGGGTTTTGAAACCTAATTAAAAAATAAGTAAATAAAATTCCGTAACTGCCATCCATGCACAATAAATAAAATAATTAAAAAAAAAGTGTGGGGCCACATATTCATTATTAAACAATTTGGATATTTACTTTAAAATAGTATTACTTTTGATATATTTGGCACTTATATGATAAGGATGTTTAAATAAAGCATTAATTTGTAATGAAAAGTGGCCAACTAGCTAAACACAATATTATATTATATTCTAATCACATTATTATCTTATCAACCAAACAAAAATGACACATATTCCGTCAACATAACTTATGAATGATATTCTAGTAATTCTATTACCAACGGTAATATACGATTTGATGAACCAAACATCTGGGGAAGATTTTGCCAAGTTGGACAGTGCCAAATTTAGACCCGTGACCCCTCTATCTCCTCTATATATATATCGCTCATGCTCCTTTCTCATCCATTCCCACTGTTCATCAACATTCCCATTTCTGTTTTTTTTTTTTTTAAAAAGAAATAGAAAAAAATGGAGTTCCTCTTGATCTTATCCATCACTCTCCTCACTTACTCAGTAACCATTTTTATAATCAACAAACTAAACAAAATGAGGCATCAAAACTGCTACCTCCTTGGCTACTCTTGTTTCAAGCCTTCCGATGAGTTCAAGCTTCCAACAAACATTTGTGGAGAAGTTATCCACGTAAACAAACTTTTTAGGCTTCGACGAGTATAAATTTACGCTGAAAAATCATCGTCAACTCCGCATCGGCGAAGAAACATATGGTCCCGAAGCATCTTCCGTGGCGAAGAAGCAACTCGACATTCGACGATGCTCGTTAGAGATGGATGAGTGTTTCGAGCACACCATCCGTGATGTTCTCGCCAATTCGGTGTTAAAACCAACGGACATTGATATTCTTGTTGTCAATGTATCTATGTTTTGCTCCGGAACCATCACTTGCTTCCGAATTGTTAACAAGTTCAAAATGAGGGATGATATCAAGATTTACAACTTGTCCGGAATGGGATGCGAGTGCAAGTCTTATTTCTATTGATCTTATTCGGAAGACTTTCATGAGTCGAGTTCAACAAGTCGGGCGTTGATATTCACATCGAGTCGATAACTCGAACTGGTATTTCGCAATAATGAGTCAATGATGCTTGCAAAGCTGTCTTTTTCCGGTGTGGTGGTGCTGCAATGCTCTGCTCACTAATGATCCGAAGAGGAAAAATTCAAGCAAAAACTCAAGCTCAAACACCTCATAAGGACTGATCTTGGTGCTAACGATGAAGCGCTTTAATTGTGCCTATGAGACGGAAGACGAGTCGGGTCACAGCGGCATGTGTTTGAGCAAAAAAATTTGAAGAAAGCTGCAGCTCTTTGCATTTGTGCAGAACTTGAAAAACATTGGCACCAAAGGTGCTTCCGATCCACGGAACTTGTCCGGTTTGTAATGGCTGGAATTTACAGAAGGATCAAAGGATCAATAAGAGGGGCTAGCAACATTGTGAACTTCAAAGCTGGCATCGACTGATGGATCTAATGGGTATAAACCCTAATTTATAACCTTGGATCTTCTTGCTTGGAGATTGCTTAGGAACAAAGAAAGTGGCGGAAGCGTACCTGCACTTGAATCCATTGATTATGACGAGAGTGATTGGGTCTTGTGGTTCTTCTCACTGATCACACGCAGAGAGGGGAGATGGGAACCCTAATTCAGAAAACCTAATCCTGAATCTCAGATCGTTGCGTGCTCAGTCAGGGACCACACCCTATTTATAAGAAATTCTTTGTGAGGCTAATTACAAATCTGCCCATCATGGATTTGACAATTTTTGCCCCGTGAATTCTACACAATATATGATTAATATGTATATCCACACATTTAAAAATTAGATAATTAGGGACCAAATTCAAAACTTGAATCGGATCACAATTTGGGTCCATTCAAAAACTTGAATATAATAAGATATACACAATTATAAACATTAGTTGTGTACGTCTACACAACTTATGCACATAAGTCCTTATATCCCTACATATTGTGTGGTCCACAACCCAACAATCTCCCACTTGGACCATACAATCATGCACCTTCGGAATTCAAAAATTATGTATAAATTACTATCAACAACCAAATGTAATTACAACTGAAAAAAATTATCTAAATCAATCTCGTCCATCGACCCTCATCTATACATGGAACATAGAGGGCGCTCGTCGCCCGATACAATGCAACTAAACCCACCATGCTCACACATACCGACTTAACTAACGACATAGATAAAGTGTGGATGTGTAGCATGGAAATTACAAGCTAATGTGATCTACGCTTGTCTATTTCCAAGCTGGTCCAACTTTTAAAGTCTTTATGAGATCATAGTTCGGAGCAAAAAAATAAACGATAAACTTTATTAAAAATTAATCAAAAAAGTGTCATGACATCAACATAAATATCAAGCTATGAAAAATAAACTCCAACTAATCAGAAGCATTCATACTAACGACGCCCATGCTAGCAATATGTTCATGAAAAAAGCATGAGGCGCCAATGCTTTTTGTAAGCGGATCCGCAACCATGGAATTTGTCCCTATAAGCTCAATACTAACAAAAGCCACTCTGAACCCTTTCTTTAATAGACTAAGAACTTAATGTCTATATGCTTAGACCTAGAAGAACTTCATCGTCGTTTGAGAACAAAACTGCTGCTCTATTATCACAATACAACGTCAAAGGTCTCTTTATGCTTTCGACAACTCGTAATCCTTTAACGAAATTGCGCAGCCAAATAACATGACTAGATGCCTCATAACATGCGATGAATTCTGCCTCCATGGTTGATGAAGCAACCAAGGATTGCTTGGCACTTCTCCATGAAACAGCACCACCAGCCATAGTGAAGATGTAACCAGATGTCGACTTACGACTATCCAAGCATCCAGCAAAGTCGGAGTCGGAATACCCAATGATCTCAAGCCTATCCAACCTCTTGTATGTAAGCCGTAATCCTTTTGTCTTCGAAGATATCTAAAAGACCCTTTTGGTCGCAACCCAATGTTCTCTACCCGGATTACATTGATATCTTCCAAGCATTCCCTACTATAAATGCCGGTCGGGACGGGTACAGACCTGTGCATACATAAGACTTCCTACTGCAGACGCATAGGGAATGCTCTGCATATATTCGGATTCAATTCCTTCCTTAGGACACTGTCTTAAACTAAATTTATCTCCCTTCGACACGGGGGTATCATGAGGCTTACACTTCTGCATGCCAAACCTTTGCAGTATTTTCTCAATATAGCTCTTCTGAGATAAACTCAAAGAGCCTTGTGAACGATCACGATGAATCTGGATCCCTAATACAAAGGATGCTTCACCAAGATCTTTCATCTCAAAACTTTCAGAGAGAAATTTCTTAGTTTCCCAAAGGATTCCTTTGTCACTGCTGGCAAGAAGAATATCATCAACATATAGAATCAAAAATATGTACTTACTCCCACTGAACTTGTGATACACACAATCCTCAACAGTGTTCACCTCAAAGCCAAATGAGAGAACAATATGATGGAACTTTTGATACCATTGTCGGGAAGCCTGTTTAAGCCCATAGATAGATTTCTTAAGTTTGCAAACCATTTGATTGGTCTCCCCAGCGACTAATCCCTCCGGCTGCATCATATAAATGGTCTCCTCAATGTCTCCATTAAGAAAAGCCGTCTTTACATCCATCTGATGTAGCTCAAGATCCAAATATGCCACAAGTGCCATAATGGTCCTAAAAGAGTCTTTTGCAAAAACAGGAGAGAAAGTCTCTTTGTAATCGATGCCCTCCCTCTGAGTAAATCCTTTCGCAACTAGACGCGCCTTATACCTTTCAACATTGCCTTGTGAATTTCTTTTGGTCTTAAAGACCCATTTACATCCAATAGGTTTCACATCTTCTGGCAATGGGATAAGGTCCCAAACGTCATTGTCCTTCATGGATTGAATTTCCTCACCCATAGCTTCGATCCATTTATGGGAGTTTGAGCCATTAATTGCCTCACTAAAGGTAACTGGATCGTTTTCCATTGAGTCAATATATCCTTCATGTTCATGGAGAAATACCAAATAGTCATCCGAAATTAGATTTCTCCTTACTCTCGTGGAGCTCCTTAGAGGCACCGGTTCTTCTTGAATTTGAGGTTGAATGTCTTGTTCCTCACCAATAACTGGTTGAGTACCCTCTTCTTGATGGGTAGGAATAATATCATCTCTGTCATGTACCGAATGTTGCGTTTGAATGACAACAGGAAAAGAAACCTGACTGTGATCGTTAGCAACAAAGAGAGAAAGATGTATCTAAATCCTCCCCAAAGACAAAAATCATCTCTTCGATTCTCCTCCCAACCTCAACATCCTCAAAAAACCCGGGCATTTCCGTTTTCGAAAAAGGTTCTTGATGTAGGATTATAAAAACTTAAAAGCCTCTTGATTTTTTTCGTAGTACCCTACAAAAATAGCTACTTATTGTCCTTGCATCCAGTTTTCTTTCATTAGGCCTATAAGGCATTGCCTCAGCTGGACAACCCCAAACTTTTAAATGCCTTAGGATAGGCTTCTTGCCAGTCCATAATTCATAAGGGGTCTTCTTAGTAGCCTTAGTGGGAACTCTATTTAGGAGATAGACCACGGTCTTTAATGCTTCACCCCAGAGAGAGTTAGGTAATGTTGTATGAGTAATCATACATCTTACCATATCTTTAAGGTTCTGTTTCGCCTCTCTGCCACACCATTCATGCTAGGACAACTTGGCATGGTGTATTGAGGAACGATTCCACACTCCTCTAGGTATTGAGCAAAAGGGCCCGAACGTTGCTTGCCTGATCCATCGTACCTACCGTAGTATTCACCACCACGATCAGATCTGACGGCCTTTATATTCTTGCCCAATTGATTTTCAACTTCTGCCTTAAATGACTTAAAAAAGTCCAAGGCCTCTGATTTCTCATGTAATAAGTAGAGGTAACCATAACGAGAGTAGTCATCAATGAATGTAATGAAATACCGTTGACCGTTCCAAAACGCCATAGGGAAAGGTCCACAAATATCGGTATGTATAAGTTCTAAGACTTCTTTACTTCTCTCGGCCCCCACTTTCCTTTTGTTTGTAGTCTTTCCTTTAATGCATTCAATGCACACACTATTGTTGGTTTTGTCAATTACATCAATAATTCCATCTCTTACAAGCCTATCAATTCTCTTTTCAGAGATATGACCCAAACGCTTGTGCCATAATGAGTAGGAATTTTCATTTTGCAATCTACGTTTTATTCCTTTAGTTTCAGTATTATGGGATTCATTGTTTGTATTAACCATATCAAGCAAATAAAGATTATCACTTTCACTTAATGTACTGGTTCCAACCAACATCGAATTAAAATGAAGAACACATCTTTTATTACCAAATGAACAAAAATAACCTTCTTTGTCTAAAACTGAAATAGAAACTAAATTTCGTCTGAAGGACGGTACAATAAATGTGATATTCAATTCTAAATAAAAACCAGTACAAAGTAACAATCTAAAAGTCCCTACGCCTACAACTTCTGCCTTTCCAGTCCCCATATAGATGTATCTTTCACCATCACTCGACGTTCGCGATTCGAGCAACCCCGCATTGATACACTTATGTGAGTTGTAGCAAATTTGAATCCAACCACCAAGTATATCTAGGAACTGAAACCAAATTAACTTCAGTACAAACTTGAGCAAAAAAACATACCTTTCTTTACGCGCCAAGCGCGATACTTAGGGCAATCTTTCTTTACATGAGAAGCCTTCTTGCAGAAGAAGCATTTTAATTCTTTATGCTCTTTTTCAGAGCCTTTGGTCTTCTTACACGATTTTGGTGCCGCAGCTTTTATCAGTATTTCCTCTTCTTTTTGAGGGCTCGAGTTAGAAGATGCCAAATGCGCACTCTCAACTTTATCTTTGCTTTTCGTTCTATCTTCCTCCTGTACCAAATGTGAGATGAGCTCATTCAATGTCCACTTATGCTTCTGACAGTTATAGCTCACTTCAAACCGACTAAATCGAGGAGGGAGGGAAATCAAAAACCAAATGCACCGAACATCTTACCGCAATTCAATTTTTAAGCCTTTCAATTTCCCAGCTAGATGAAACATGTCAAGAACGTACTCACGTATGTTCCCATCACCCTTATACCGCATAGAGACAAGTTTCCTTAGGACAACACTCATCTCCGCCTTATCACTTCTTACGAAGCGTTCCTCAAGGGTGTCAAGAAAGTGCCTAACATCATTTTCCTCAGACATAGTGTCCAGAAAAGTCTCCGGGATTGTATTCTTTATGATCATCAAACCAATGCGATTAGACCTCTCCCACCTCTCAAAAACTCTCCTATCCTCAAGAGAGCTTTGATCTGTAAGAGGTGCAGGACGTGGTTCTCTTAATGCATGGTCTAGATCCATACATCCCAAAACAAGTGTCACCTTATTTTTCCAAGTCTTAAAGTTTGTGCCGCTAAGCACAGGAACACCACTGAGTGTAGCAGACACATTGCCAACACTCATGATATCAACTGTTCATAGAGCAATTAACAAAAATCAACTCACAATTAAATAACCAAAAATATAATAATCAAGCATATAAATAACAACCACCCATCTTCAAGTCAATTGTTGTGACATTAAACCTAGTCTTTGGACAGAGATTCAATCCACTAGTAATCAACTTGTTGCAGTAATCAAGTTTTATAGTAAAATCTAGTCAAGTATGAAGTCTTCCTTTGGGCCGACTAAATACTCACAATGAGACACTTAATAACTATAAACAACTTATTACCACATGTGCAAACAAATCTCGCTGGACAACAGTCTTCCTTTGGGCGACATGTTGTCTCGCATGAGCATAAGCATGCACTAATACCATGATTATTCACAAACAAAAGATTTCCACAACAGAGGTCACTTTGGTGACATGCTGTTTCTACCAATTGTAGTAAATACCCAAGAAAGCTATAAAAGCAACTCTAAGTTGTTATTTCCTAATGATTATTAAGACAACCTTATAATTATGAATTAAAAATTAAATTCATAATAATTAAACTAAAATCCAAATATTATCCTAATCAAAATCAAAGTAAAATTTAAATAATATAAATTATTAATTGTGCTCCTGCACCTTGACTTTGGTGATAATGAAAATTAACTTACTAAAAGTAAATATAAACATGTATTGAAATCCATGATACATGATAATTAATAAATCTTTATAGAAAGGCATTAGCACAAGGGCTTGATAATTTCTCCGAAGTATAAAATTTAAATCTAGTATATATATATGAATATCAAATCCATCACACTCATCACCTAGGGATAAGTCAAATAATTTAGTTCAGAAGAACCAATCCAATCATTCAAAACCAAATAAATAAATATATATTTATATAACAACTATCTATGTTTTCAGAATTGAGAAACCTTAGCACCACACGGTTTCCAAAACTGGATCAATATATATATATATATTTATTTATTTAATTAAATAATTATTATATTATCTATATATATAATTTCCAATCTATTGAAAAACCATGGCACGACTTTCAAATATTTCTTTCAGAATTGTAATACATACCAATATATGTATATATAACCATCATCATATTAGCATGAAAAACCTCAACCGAAGCATGCATAATAAAATCAATAAATTCAAGATTTAATTATAATAAATCCTAAACAATTCCAAAACAAGATGGCTCTAGTACCACTTGATGGATCTAATGGGTATAAACCCTAATTTATAACCTTGGATCTTCTTGCTTGGAGATTGCTTAGGAACAAAGAAAGTGGCGGAAGCATACCTGCACTTGAATCCATTGATTATGACGAGAGTGATTGGGTCTTGTGGTTCTTCTCACTGATCACACGCAGAGAGGGGAGATGGGAACCCTAATTCAGAAAACCTAATCCTGAATCTCAGATCGTTGCGTGCTCAGTCAGGGACCACACCCTATTTATAAGAAATTCTTTGTGAGGCTAATTACAAATCTGCCCATCATGGATTTGACAATTTTGCCCCCAGGAATTCTACACAACATATGATTAATATGTATATCCACACATTTAAAATTAGATAATTAGGACCAAATTCAAAACTTGAATCAGATCACAATTTGGGTCCATTCAAAACTTGAATATAATAAGATATACACAATTATAAACATTAGTTGTGTACGTCTACACAACTTATGCACATAAGTCCTTATATCCCTACATATTGTGTGGTCCACAACCCAACATCGACCACTTTGTAATTCATCCTGGAGGAGCTGCTGTCATTGATGGAGTTGGGAAGAGCCTGAGGTTAAGTGAATGGGATTTAGAACCGCGAGAATGACACTTCATCGGTTCGGGAATACCTCATCGAGTAGTATTTGGTATGCATTGGGGGTATATGGAAGCAAAGAAGAGGTTGAAGAAAGGCGGAGAGTGTTCATGGTAGGGTTTGGAGCTGGTTTCTAGGGCAACAGCTTGTGTTTTGGATAGTTAAGAGGGATTTGAAAGATGAAGGAGTTTGGAAAGAGTGCATTGATCAATATCCTCCAAAAACACTAGAGAATCCATTCATGAAGATGTATGGATGGATTAATGATCAGGATATCTAGAATATTTTTGAGTGTCATGGTCTCATTTTTTGTTGGATACATAATTATTTATGTTTGCATTGTTGGAGTTGATTAAGGGGTTGTGTAGTTATGTGAAAGTAAAAATCACATGTAAGTAAAAATGTTGTATTTTAATTTTTTTATCACTCATTTGTTTGGTTTCTTTGTAATTGAAAGTCTTTGTATTTATTTTTTATTTTTTGGGTTTGATATAAATTTAAAGCTATACTTATCATGTAAGTAGAATGGTGAGATTACCAAAATTATCCATTATCATTATGAATTATTTAATATTTTTCATAAAAATTAATTTAAGTAAAAAATAATTAATTAATTTAGTAAAATATTTTATTAAATTTTAAAAAAATTTAATATTTCTTTAATTTTATTATTTGAAAAAAATTATAATTAAATTTTAAAAACACTTACTCTATTAATTATTTTTATAATATTTTCGATTGTTAAAATATTTTATGATGAAATTATTTAATTATATAAATATTAAATTATAAAAATATAATATTTATTTAATTTTCTTAAAAAATTTTATAATTAATTTTTAACATAATATAATATTTTCAATTAAAAAATATTTTAGCTATAAAATTTTTTAATTATATAATTATTATTTTATAAAAATATTTAATATTTTTAATTTTATTAAATAATATTTTATAATTAAATTTAAAGACAATTTACTTTATTAAATATTTTAATTAAATATGGGATGAATATGATGGTAACTGGATACCACTTAAATTATTGCATTTCAACTTACAACAAATTTTGTTGTAAATTGAAATGCAGTAAAAGTACTATAAACTGTAAAATATTTTACATGTAAAACTGATTTTACAACAAATCGAACAACATTATATATATAAAATCATATATATTATAGTTACTTATAGCCAAGGTTGTTAGACCCGGACCGGCCCGGCCGGTTCAACCGGAAAAACCGGGAACCGGCCATGTGGCCGGCCCGGGTATACCCCATTGACCCGGGTGTTAAAAAACCCGGTGTTAACCCGGTGACCAGGCCGGGTCAACCGGGTCACAATGTTTAATTTTTTTTACAATATTCAATAATTATTATTATTTTCTCATTAGAAACCACAAAACCGTGTAGATTTATTAATATTAATTTAAAATTTATAATCAAGAAATAGAATTACAAAATATATATATATATATATATATATATATATATATATATATATATATATATATATATATATATATATATATATATATATATAATATATCATAAACATACCAACAAAAATTAACATTTAAAAAAATAAAAATATATTAATGTGTTATGTAAATACTTTCTAAAAAAATATAATTTATTAAGAAAAATAAAACAATAAATGAGTGTAATTTTATTATAAAAAAATATAAAAATTAAAGTATTCTAATTAAATAAAAAATATAAGAAAAATTTAAAAACAAAAAATAAAAAAACTCAATTGAGATATAAGAATTAGTGAATTAATTTTCTTATTTATTTTAACAAAATCAACCAATAAACAAATAAATTAATTAATAAATAACACCGAGAGAAGTTCGATAATTATATATTAATATATTAAATTTGTAAATATTTAAAAAAATATAAAAATAAATGAAATAAATAGAAAACTCTACTGTATATAAAGTCATTTATTAATTTAAAGAACAAATTTGAGTAGTTTTTTATAATATAATTATGGGTTTAATATTATATTTGCTTATTATTAATTATTATAATATTTTTTATATTTAATTATTGACCCCGGTTCAACCCCGGTTCGACCCAGTCGAACCCATTGACCCCTGACCCTTGGGCTTAGCCGGGTCATTGCCCGGGCCGGGTCTGACAACCTTGCTTACATCTACTTATTGGTAACCAAACAACCCCTAAGAGCATCAGTACTGAATAAATGCAAGTGAAGTGGAGTGAAGTGAACTGAAGTGAGGTCAAGTATGCAAGTTGAAATATATTTATATCTATTTATGTAAAACATTTAATGAATGGAATGACTTGTGTATTGGTATTGTGGAAAATAATTTTTCTAATTGCCCATAAAAGTTATTTAACCATGACCAAGTTCATGATCTCCGAAATGAAACCCTACCCACTAAACTAATTAAATCATATATGTAATTAATTTTTTTTTGTAATAGTGTGACATTGTATAGTTATATAATAGTTTTAAATATTACTTTGCTCATCCACTTCTAATTGTCCTTTAATCCTGTTTGGGTTAAGGCTTATCAAAGTTTGATAACAATTTTCAGATATAGAAAATCTAGATGCTAGTGACTTCTTCTTCAATGATAACAAAATGAGTATAACATTGGCTCCCCGAGTGCAAGCAAGAGCTAGAATTTAATACTGATGAATAGATTATTGGGTGACACCTCTGATCCAAAGTAAAAGAACTATATGAACTGTGATTCTTCTCACGTTCAAGGAGATGCATATGTAATTTAATTCTATGAGTAAGCAAATTAAGTGCAACCATTTTACTTTTTTTTTTTAATTATTTTGAATTCTTTTGATGTACTAAGAATTATTTTTTAATTTTTTTTATTTTTAACTAATAATTTTAAAAACTATTTTGTGGTTTTAATAATATCATGACAACAAAGAAACATGATTTATTTGGTTAAAGAATTTGTGTTGGGTCCTTTGGACCCTTGTTCGACCCCTCTATGCTATATTTAACATAAGCCTTTTTTGCACAAACCAATCTGCAGCCTATCACTATATTCTAAAAGTGCAAAATGCATGACTCCCAAGTCATACTTGCTCATAAATTAATGGAATTATGAGGAATTCTCTCTAGGTTCCATAGAGGAACAGAAATGAATTCATCTCATGGGTTGGGATTGTGGTGCCATAGAGGAATAGAAATGAATTCATCTCATGGGTTGGGATTGTGGTGGTTACCTGCGTTGAAACAGTGAAATTTCTGCAAAAGTTACTGTAGCAAATTACTGTTTATGTTGATGTAGCAATTCACTATTTGCTTATACGGCCTGAATGCCGACAACATGACTTAGTGAAAACTTTTTGGAAAATTCATACCGGCCCCTATACGCTCGTATAGACCCCGTATGGCCTAGTTCAACCTCTCAGGAATTTCTATACCGACCTCTATACGGGCCGTATGGACCCCGTATGATTCCAAAACAACTCCGAATGGTTTCTATACGTGCTCAAGACCCTCCTAGGTCAAATACAACCCTCAAGGGTGCGATTACAACCCCTCTTTGTGATCTAGCAATAGGTAAAAATGACAAAGACGACAAAAGTGCAAACATACAATACAAGACACCAATTTTAGCGTATAAACCCTTCAAATCGAGGGAAAAGCCACGGGGCTCTTTAGAGCCTATTACAATGCTTCCACTATGTCAATTAATGGAGTTTACAAAAATCTCTCTAGCTAACTAGAGGTATACAAGCTCAAAGACATGAGAGTTCAACAAGAGAGTAAACCAACACACACATTCATCATCATCTTCACACAAGATGGAAACAAGGACTTCAAGAAGAGTTAAAATGGGAATCAACCCAAAAGATTAGGTATCTCACTAAGTATGGTTGCTCTACCCATGAATGTGATGAAATCCGGCGCCAATCACCGAGGATCTTCTTGCCAAGTTTGCCCTAATCACCTTCTTCTTCTTCTTCTCCTTGAGCCCTATCTTTCACTTTCTCTTTTCTTCTCTTCAAATTTCTTTCTCACTGTCTTGCCCTAGCCTTCTTCCTCTCATCTCATCATCCCAAGAATGAGAGTTTTACTCAAATAGGGCATTTATATAAAATGACCCTTTTCCCCCTAGCATTCCATTAATTGACATAGCTTCATTTTTTTTCTTTTCTTTTCTTTTTTTTCAACATCATGGGCTCCAAGCCCATCTATTCCATCCAACCCACAAATGTGCTGGAATCAATAGGGATAATGTCTGTCGCGTAAAGAGACGACTGGGCATTGGTTTTCGGAAGGTTACAGTGAATAATTAGTCCCTCCTAATTAAGCTTGGCTGGAGATGCAAACTCGTAAAGATTCCCTTTAAGTCATAGTCATAAGCAATAAATATTTGAGAAAAGGGAAATGTTTTTTGGATATGAATTATATTGCTAGTAGAGCTTCTTTCGCATGGAGAGTTGCCCTATCAAAGAGTATGTTGGACAAGGAATTATCTGGTTTATTAGAGATGGAAAACGGGACATATTCTGGACAAATAATGGGGTCCTTGGGGTGGGGCCACTATTGAATTTTTCTACTTCTGTGAAAGAAGAGCAAGACAGAGAGGTCACTGTCTCTAGCTTTGCTTCAAATTTTGGTAAGTGGGATTGAAATAATCTTAATAAAGTTTTACTATAGGACATATGTCAGATTATTGCTGCATTTCCTTCTTTAGCAAGCCGGAATAGGGAGGATAACATTATATTGATGTATAGTAAGTCTTGCTACTTTTCTACTAAGTCAGCTTACTTTCTTTTATCCCAACCGGTTGATATGGAGTCTTCTAATGTGTGGCATCAGATTTAGAAGTGGAGAGGTCCTCAGCGAATCAAGTCTTTTTTATGGCTCATGACACATAGTAGATTGGCTACTTCATCATTATATCTGTTAGAGTTAATCTTGTTATTGCATTTAGGACCCTATGTTATTTATATATTACATTTAGGTATTGTTGCATTTATGCATTTAAGTTTGCAGTTATGACCCTCCTTGTTTTATAAATTGCATTTGTATTTAAAATTATGTTAGGATTATGTTTAGATAAGTTTGTTAGTTTGAATCTGTTTAGTTTCTTGGTGGCTAAGTAACTTAGTTTGAATTCAGTTATCAATATCAATATAAAAGATAGAAAGGTGGGGAGTTTTGGTTGACCGCGTCAAAAATTATCTCATCTTCTTTGAGTGATTCTTTGTGTGTTTTTCTCTGATTTTCCTGACATTTGGTACCAAAGCAAGGTTCGGAGTAGATACCAAAGATCATGTCAGGTTCATCATCAAAGAGTGAAACAACCGTCGGTACGACAACATTGAAGACTCCAACATTGAAGGCTCCAACAAGAGACGGGACGATGACCCTCCAGTATCCGTTGCTCACGAAGAGCAACTACTCGGCATGGGCGCTCAAGATGAAGGTGTACATTCGTGTACAAGGCTGTGGGATGCCATTGAGCCTATTAATCAGAATGAGGAGATAGAGACGCGGAAGGATCAGATGACCCTTGCTGCCATCTATCAGATTATTAGCGAGGAGACGCTCCTTGTGTTGGCTGAGAAGAAGTCGGCCAAGGAGGCATGGGAGATGTTGAAGACAATGCATATGGGCGCCGAGCGCGTCAAGGAGACAAAGATCCAGACTTTGAGAAGCGAGTTTGAAGGTCTACGCATGCGTGAAGTGGAGACGATTGATGACTTTGCCACAAAGTTGACCACAATAGTCAACAAAATTCGTACATTGGGCGATAAGGTGGAGGAGGCCTACGTCGTCAAGAAGCTTCTTCGTGATGTCCCTTCCAAGTTTATTCAGATTGCATCGACGATTGAGCAGTTCGACAATCTCCAAATGATGACCGTGGAAGAGGTCATCTGGTCGCTTAAAGCCCATGAAGAGCGATTGTGGGGTTACGAGGATGAGAAAGAAGAACACATCCTATTGACAAAGGCCGAATGGAAGACAAGAGAAGAAGGTGAAGGTACGTTGAACTCGTTGAGAGGACAAGGAGGAAACAACTGGCGTGGCCGTGGGCGTGGACGCGGACGCAGTGATGATAGAAGTGGAAATGAAGGCACTCATCAAGAGAAGAAGTTTGACAAGACCAAGGTGAAATGCTATAATTGTCATTATTTCGGTCATTATGCCTATAAGTGCAGATCCAAGAAGAGGGATGAGGAAGCCTATCTTGTGGTGAAACAAGATGATAATGATGATGAGCCGACGCTACTCATGACAACCCATCTTGTGGAGAAACAAGATGATGATGATGAGCCGGCGTTACTCATGACAGAAGTATGTGAGCGCTTGCAAGACATGAAGCATGCGGCAGGGGAGATCATGTTGCATGAGATGAACATCAAGCCTAGTGTTAGAACTAAGGAAATAGTGTATGGAAACAACTTGTGGTATCTTGACGTGGGTGCAAGTAACCACATGACCGAGAGCTGAAGCCAGTTCTCAAAGTTGGACGAGACAATAGTTGGGAGAGTCAAGTTCGGTGATGATTTTGTCGTAGATATCCAAGGAAAAGGCACTGTAATGTTTCAGTGTCAAAATGGTGAGCATCGTCTTCTCACAGATGTTTACTTCATACCTAGTTTGTGCAGCAATGTTGTGAGTTTGGGCCAACTTGATGAGCATGGGTGCGAGTCGGTGATAAAAGGAGAATACTTGTGTGTCTATGATAAAGGTGGAAGGCTATTTGCAAGGGTGAAGAGATCAAAGAATAGATTATATATACTTAATGTTAAGGCAGTACATCCTGTGTGTTTGCTTGGAGAACATGGAGATGTGGCATGGCTATGGTATGCTTGGTATTATCATTTGAATTTTCCCCTCCACTTTTCTGCTCCTTCGATGAACTCTGCTATTGCTGAAAGTTCACGAGCATTGAGCATCTTGAAGAAGAATCCAGTACATGAAGAAAGGAATAAGCACATCGACATTAAATATCATTTCATTTGTGATTGTGTTCAAAAGATGACATCAAAGTTGAGTACGACAAAACGAAGGAGCAGCTTGAAGATGTCTTGACAAAGCCTTTCATCGAGTTGCGAGATAAGATAGCCTGAAGGACATGAGGAAGACATAACAAGATTAAGGGGTGAATGTTAGAGTTAATCTTGTTATTGCATTTAGGACCATATGTTATTTATATATTACGTTTAGGCATTGTTGCATTTATGCATTTAAGTTTGCAGTTATGACCCTCCTTGTTTTATAAATTGCATTTGTATTTAAAATTATGTTAGGATTATGTTTAGATAAGTTTGTTAGCTTGAATCTGTTTAGTTTCTTGGTGGCTAAGTAACTTAGTTTGAATTCAGTTATCAATATCAATATAAAAGATAGAAAGGTGGGGAGTTTTGATTGACTACGTTAAAAATTGTCTCATCTTCTTTAAGTGATTCTTTGTGTGTTTTTCTCTGATTTTCCTGACAATATCATCAAAGAGGTATTATTAATTTTGATATCTATTCCCGATGTGCTAATTTCCTTAATGGAGTCTATTGAACATGCTTATTCCATTATCTACATAACCAAAGATATCTTTCTCAATATATGTTACCAACTAATTAGCTAAGAATTGATTAATAATTTTATTATATAGTTGAGTCTTCACAATCTTCAAGTTAGAGAAAACCTGCTACACAGTTGCAACTGTAATTGGTAAAATTAGAGTTAAAGATAAGCCTATAGAGCAATGGATATAAAAGATTTCTTTTGTTCTCACTAATATCATAGTAATATTATTATTTCCTATTAGATCATTAAATTCTGTTCTGGAACTCACTCAGTAATGGGAGTCTCTAAGTTACAAATAATAGATGCTTATAGAATTTTGTATTGATCACTCCTTATGGGACTCTCCAAAGGTGATATATTTGAGAGAAAAATTTAAAGCGAGTGAAAAATTTGCTTGCGCCAAAAAAAAAAAAAAAGTTTCTTCTTGTAGCTTCGAAGGTATCAATTATTAAATGAAGTTAGAAGAAGAAGAAAGAAAGAAATCCTTCTCTAGGAAGTTGAATACATGTATGCAGATGAGGCAAATGAAATACATATCCCAAGTTACTTTTTCACACATGCACAAACATTTTTTTTAGTCTTGTCATCCAATCTTATTTTCTTCTTAAAAAGTTTTTTTGATTTATTATTTTTTTAATATTTTATAAAAAAATGATATAAGGGTATAAGATGAGGTCAATATATATATGTATATATATATTTAAGAAGCTTTATCTATGTTTATATATATATATATATATATATATATATATATATATATATATATATATATATATATATATATATATATATAAAAGGGGGACAATTGCCGCCACCCGCACACATGAATTTAGATAGTTCAAGAGTTGAAAGTATAGAATCTATGAATTGGAGCATCATCTTTGGTATGACAACCTGGAAAATATTACAGTGGATGAATGACTTTGTGTTTGGTACTTAGAGAAGTATATCTTATAACCCTATTTCTCTCGTCAAACAAGGAGTTGTTTAATTTCATTGATAAGTGTATAATTGTACATGATTTTATATTATTTTATATATTTATTTGGCATGCATTAGGGTGTTTATTTAGAAGATGATGTTAAATATGGTGTAAATTATGTTTTTGGTTGACCGATAACACAATGAGGAGAGGGGGTGGGGGAGAGAGAGAGAGAGAGAGAGAGAGAGAGAGAGAGAGAGAGAGAGAGAGAGAGAAGAAGAAGAAGAAGAAGAAGAAGAAGAAGAAGAAGAAGAAATTTAGAGCAAAAATGAAGAAGATAGAACTCTCTCAATATCAACAGCTAAAGAGCAACCCATACAGAACACCTTACGATCAGCTTACTGTCAGACATACGACCGTAAGCCTCATCCAGAGAACCTTGTAGGCATGCTTATACTCGTAATTATAATGACTAGACAGAGGAACTTACAAGCAAGACTTACGCCAGTAAGTTGGACTATAATGGTTGTCCAAAGAAGCTTATAGGGAGCAATACATGCCCGTAAAGGAGGTCGGAAGGCCATCTTGAAAAGTTTATGGTTCAACACTTACAGCCGTAAGTTGGACCATAATGGAAAGATAGAATAGCTCACAAGTGGAGCTTATGACCGTATGATGCCCATAATGCACATGACCCATCATCTCCAGCTCCTTATGACCTTATTCTTATATCCGTAAGTGGTTAGGTTTAAAAGCTTATGTTTAGGGTTTTTGGACATTTTTTTGATGGCTAAGAAAAGGAAGAAAGAGGGAGAACTTCTCCAAGTCTTCTACGATAATCCAATTAGGAGAAGAGGCTCATCCACCATCTAGAATACCATTGGAGTCATCTAGGAGCATCCTTGGCGGTGTTTGTGGAAAATAGGAGGGGAGTTCATTGACTTCTCAAGGGGCAAAGAGAGAAAAATGGGGTTTTATGTTTTCAATCATGTCTCTTGTCTCTTGTGGATTGTATGATTGCTTACCTTTAATGGAGAGCTAATTTGTTGGTGTTTAGGCGTAGATGAAACCTATAATTTACAATTTGATTGACATTGGTTGTGGATCTTCAATACGTTTATATTGATTTGTGAATTTTAATCTTTTATTGTTGAATTCAATTTCATGTCTCTAATATTTTGTATTCTATTGTAGCGAGAGCCATGAATACATGTTTTATGTTCTTGTGTGATGAGTCGAGAGACCCAACTAGTATAGGCATGCCTCAATTGAAGGGGATTACGAGATCGTCTAGAGATAATGTACTTAATTTGGGGTTGAGATTTACGTTCATGTAATCCTTCCAAGTGAGTTAGCAGGGAATTCCATTCGTAATGTAATCATATGGAGTAGTTTCATGAAGAGATTCTGATTTTACTTCGTATGGTGCTTTCTTATTATATACAGAGATCATAGACCGTATTGAGGTCATAGGGCTTTCTGTATCAGCACCTTATCGGATCAGTTGCTATTCACTTTGAGAAAGTGGGTAGGATGTTTTAGGAACTCTTTCGGTTCAATTAGAATGCAAGTCACTTTGAGAAATTGGGTAGCATGTTTTAGGAACCCACCTTATCAGTTCACCTTATCGGACAATTCATGCTTATTTAGTTGTACATTTTATTTATGGTTTTGCTTTTTTTTTTTTAGTTTTCTTTCACACTTCATCATTTTGATTACTCGATCGGTGCATAAACTTGCGTTTAGTAGGTGACTATGGTTTTACCTATCATCCATCATGCTTAGCTACTTTAGGATTGTACTAGAGAAAGGTATTTGTCAAAGGTGCTTGCCAAGTGGAGTAAGTTGGAACAAAGTTGGATCAAGCTGAATATTGATGGTGTTTGTCACTCAGATACATGGTTTGCATTTGCTGGTGGAATTTTTTGTGCTGCCTTTGATCACAAGGTTGGTGTTTGCTCCCTGTTTGATACTGAGTTATGGGCAATCCTATCAAGCTCACAATTTGCCTGGCAGTTTGGTTGTACAAAAGTTGTTGAAGTGGACTCTTTAGAAGTTTTTAATCTCATTAATGCTCATACTGGTCATAGGAGTTTCAGCTCCATCCAAGTTTTGCAACAAATCTTTGGCTTGATTCACAAAAACAGGGAGATTCGTTTATCATGGCTCTTGCGAGAAGGGAATTGTTGTGCGGATTGGATTGCTAGACTTGCCTGTTAGTTTCATGTGGAGAAGAAAGTTTTCTTTTACCTCTGAAAGAACTTGCAGCTTTTAATTATGAATGATAATTTAGTACCTGCCAAATTAATTGATAATTAGTTTTTTTTCTTATTTCTGGCTTTTTTTTGGCCTTTTCAAAAAATTATCAATTTTTAATGTATTTTTTATGGAATACTTTTAGAAAAGGATAAAATTTGTATTTTATCAAAAAAATATTTTATTGTAAAATCATTAGAAAAATCATAAATAACTTAAATATATAAATATTTATAATATTCGTTCAAAACAAATATATTTATGTATTTATGCGATTAATGTTTCTTACATATAAGATAAATATATTTTAAATATGATTATATTTTGTAAGAAATAAGTATGAATTAAACTGAATTTAAGCTTGATAATTTTTTAATTGTTTTTTTCATGAAATACTATTTTTAATATGTGTAGATGTCTTTTATAATTGAAGTGTTTTATCCACCTTTTCAATATATATATATAAATATATATATGTAGATGTGAATGATATAAATATGTAAATTTCTTTCCAGCTTTGAATAGTTTGAAAAAATTCATAAATATTTTCCCATATTAAATCTACTTGTAAAATCATCTCTAAGATCCTTGCCTCTAGACCGAGTCAAGTGATTAATGACCTAGTTGATGAATCTCAATCTGGTTTTATTAAGGGTAGATGTATTGCTGATAATATTGTTGCAGCCCAAGAAGTGATCTTTAAACTTAAAAACCACTTGGTTTTGCTATCAAAGTGGACTTTACAAAAGCCTTTGACTCCCTAGACTAGAACTTTCTACTTGAGATTCTAGGAGTAAGGGGATTTGGTAGCCATTAGTTAACTTAGGTTCATACCATTCTAAAACTATGAAGACACAGATCCTCATTAATGGAACAACCCAGGGGTATATCTGATGTAAAAGAGGGTTAAGACAAGGTGATCCTCTCTGACCTCTTCTCTTTGCTTTGGCAGTAGGTGTTCTCAGTGCAATGTTCAACCATGCTATTAGATCCAAATCCTTGATTGGAGTCCAACTTAACCAATCTAATAGAATCTATAATTTGCAATATACAGATGATTTAATCATCTTTGCAGTGGGAGGACATGAAGATCTTCAAATAATCAAAATTAATTCATCATCTCTTCAAAGGGTATTCTGGCCATTTAATCAATGTTCACTAATTTTGGCTCACCAACCACACATTTCCTTAGTAATGATTCTAAATTGTAACAGAGATTGTCATCCTGTCACATATTTGGGAGTTTCCCTCTTTGGAAGATGACCAAAACGCCAAGATTGGGTAAAACTCATTAGAATGGTCTGATCTAGACTCACACCTTAGAAAGCAATCTACCTATCTTTAGAGGGTCACCTAACCCTTATTAACTCAGTCTTATCCACTATCCTAGTTTATTGGATGTCAATTTTCAAACTACCAGCTTGGGTTATACAAGACATTGATAAGATCAGAAGAGATTTTCTATGGAAAGGACCAGATCTAGATTCTAATGGAATCAGATTGGTCGCATGGAAAAGGATCTGCCGACCTCGCAACATAGGTGGATGGGCAATCCTTAACCTCCATGAGTTCAACAAAGCTTTACTTGGGAAATGGTGGTGGAAGATCACATCTAACCCAAATAGTTAGTGAGCCAAAATTATCAACGCCAACTATTCAATTAGAAAACCACATGGAGTCTTATTCCAGCACCCATCGAGAAATAAATCCTTTTTCTGGGCAGGGATTAACACTATTCTACTGTTAATTCGAGCATCTATCTCTAAATTAATTAGAAATGGTGCTAGCATATCCATTTGGTATGACAGATGGCATGAAGGACAATCTCTTAAAGACCTCTGGCCATTCCTCTTCATGGATTGTACTCTCCCCTGGATAACTTTAAGACAATTCACTCAATTACTTAATTCTCCAGGAAACCTTTATCGAACAGCTATAATAGCTGATCTTACCATAATCTCGAATTCAATCCCGGACTGTTCTAATGACCAGGAGGATTTCAATCCTTGGCCACTAGAAAAAAATGGAACATTCTCTGTTAAGTCCTATAAATTATTAACAGATGGAGGGATTCGTAGTCAGCTTCACCCTCAGTTCTGGAAAGCCCAATCTCCAAGCTAAATCACTTTATTCTGTTGGCTTGTTTGGGAAAACAAAATTCTTACTCTAGCAAACCTCTTTGAAAAAAGTTGTAATCTAATCGCCATAGACACTTGTGTTCTCTGTCACAAAGGTTCTAAAACTGTGGAACATGTTTTTATCGGATGTGAATTCTCGGAGCGAATTTGGTCATTCTTTAGACAAATCCTTGCTCCAAACTCTTCCTCGTCCTCAGTTTCCAATATTTGGACCTCTTGGATCCAATCTCTAAATTCTAACTATCGAAACCTTTGGGACCTCAACACCCTAGCAATTATCTGGAATATCAAGCTGGAACGGAATAATCACATATTTAATTTAAATTGTTTACCTCTTCATTCCATATTCTTTAAGACTGCTAACATGCTTCTATCTTGGCTTTCCGCAGCTTCAGAGTCTCATTAGCAAACTAACCTTAAAGCCTCCCAGAGGATCAAGCACTCTCTCAGCTTCATGAGCATAAGACTTGCAGATCACTCCGTTGATGTAGAACACATTTTACATCGAGAGTAGTTTTCTCCATTTAGCAGCTTGGGCAGGCTTGTGCCTCCAGACGGAAGTCTTCGCAGGTCCAACTTCTCTTTTCATCTTATAAATGTTGCTTTCTCTATTTTCTTAGTTTGTCTATTTTCTTTATGTGGTTGTTTCTCTTCTATGTGTTTGCCCTGTTTTATTATGTGTTTTTCTCAATAAAGTTGTGGTTTATCCACTTTATTAAAAAATAATAAATATATATATAGAAAGGTATCTATGCGTGGTTTTAATCATTGTTAAAAATGGTATATATTTTATCATGAAAAAATATAGATGATTTTTTCTTTTACAAATTTAGAATAGAAACTTACTTACATGCATATTTCAATTCCATTTTAATTTTTGAAATGGATGTAAATTCATTTTAAATATGTTTCAAAATTTAGAAAAAAGATTTGCAACCGATTAAAATCCCTTTCTAATTTTATAAACGTATTTTGAAACAAATTTTATTTAGTTTTTATTTTTAAAATTTATAAATAAATTGAATTCCGTTGCAAATCTATTTTTAAATTTTGAAACGAACCATATCTTTCATTGCTAATAAATTAGACACGAGCTTTCTCGAAATGGAATTTTTTTTTCATTTTTAATACGTTTCCAAATTGGATCAGTAACGGGTTGGAAATGGAGAAAATTGTTTCTAAATTAAAGTTTTTTTTTAGTAAAATTTGAATTTTTTTTTTAACATATAAGCTATTGTTGACATATGGTAATTATTTGAATGATTTGATACATGAACAAACTTGGTGCCAGGAAATCAATGTGCACCGTTGCAACCAAAGTTTTGTCTGAAATCTGGAAATCATTTAATATTTGAGAATGTTTTGAATGGAATGTCTGTCCTAATGGCAGTCACCAAATAACATTTAAGAGACAAATTTGTGATAGGTTTGTGCACTAAGAAATGAGAGACGACTTTACTTGGAAAAATAGACCATTTAACCTCCTCCTACTTGGTTTTTTTTTTCTTGTTTTTCTGTGTAAACATGTTGCTCTCATTTTGGGCAAGTATTTCTTTAAGATCACGCCATATTGTTGGAACATTTCCAGATTTTTCATACCTCATAAACTTGAAAACAAATATATAAATATATATATAGAAAGGTATCTATGCCTAGCTTTAATTATTGTTAAAAATGATTTATATTCTATTTTCGAAAAATACAGATAATTTTGTTTGTATTAAGTGCAAAATTAATTGAAAGTGGGGTTCGGAGTTTAAAGAAAGATGGTGGAATGTGTTAGTTTAAATTGTATTAAGTTCGCAAGGTCCACAAACTAATTGAATGCAAACATTAATACAAATTAACTACTACAAGTGTGCTTTTATTATAATTGTCTATTTCAACTACATACTAATAATCAAATTACACTCTCATCATTTGGTCCAAGGACCACAGTCCAAACCCAATCTAAACTCAATGTTTGACGGACCAGTCCAAGCCTGACCTAAATAAACATTGAATTGGATATACATATCATTTTTAAGTAATGGGCAGGCCTTTTTGGACTTTTTCGAGCTAATCCCACAAAGTGACCTATGATCTGACACATTGGATTTATTACTAAATATTATTAATAAAAATTAAAAAAATTTACAAATGATTGATTGATTGTATTAAGCCCATCATACAAAGGAGCTAACTAGCTAAGTGACTAATTGTCATAGGACAGCCTCATGAGTCATGTCATGTCAACAACTTCTCTCTCTAGGATTTATCTTGGAAGATAGTTGTATTTTTATTGATTAATCAAGTACAAAGGGTCCGATTTTATGTAGAATGGGAAAATGCATATGATTCACAAATAAGTAGGTGCTAACCTAGTTGGGATGTATTTATATTGAAGTGATGTAATATTTTTCTCAAGTAAAAATATAATATAATACTAATAAATTAATAAAATTATTTGATTAATTTTTTATTTTTAAATTATCACAAAAGTTTAATTAAGTAAAGTTATAACAGCGAGGTCGATTCAGGGCCAAAATCTAACTAGTCGATCCTAACTTGATCCGATGATTGATCCAAAGAGGCAGCTATGAATTGGGTCATGGTTTTATATTTTAAATTTGGACCGACCTAGCTCGAGTCAAACTATTTATGAGAGCTTAGTTTGGTCGAGCTTAGGTTTGGGTCAAAGATCTCAATTTTCTATGCTCATCGGCCCAATGATAAAAGTGTCGAGTAATAAAAGATACAAGTGGATGTAAAAAATGAAGTTTCTTCCTAATTAAAAGAGGAGAATTTTTAGAAATGATAAACGTGCCTGCATTAAATATGTGCCAGTGAATTAGTAACACAAAGCAATGGATTAAATAATACAGATAAAGAATATGTAAAAAATTAAACATGTTCAGAAAATATCATTTAAATTATAAAATGCAAATATAAAAATTAAACTACTTGGTCTAGTGGAATATTATGAGAATGGTAAATGGACATATCCAAGGTCGATAGTACTATTACAGTACTATATTACCATGCATATTCTGTAATAGTGCTGTTTATTCACTGTTTGCATATCTATTGTGGGAAAATGTCGTTTTCTTCCCATTTAGGATTACATGGCAAAGGTTTTTGTTAATTTGGTTTGGTTCCTAAATATCTTCTAGGCTTACATATATTAGGACTCTAACCTAGCTTCTTCATGTGACATTTGGTTTAAACCACCGTAACTGGTGTACCACCATATCTATCTGTCCTATGACATCCATTTATAGGACGGTGTTTACCATCTTTGTAAAAAAAAACATAATAATAATAATAAAATACCAAGAAATAAGTTGATATGCAAAATATATTCATGCTTTCACCACTAACCCTGGTGGCCCAAGATGTTAGACCCGATCAAAGCGTCTAACCCTTGCTCGCTCCATACTGCCATTTAAAATGGAAGATCCATCCACAGAAATCATTGTTTAGACCACCAGTATGCCCTATGGTGATTGATGTCTTCAGTCTATCAACCTTACAACACCGCATGTGGATTATGTATATACTTATGTGCTCCCGGCCCTCCTGGTTGTTGTCTTCAGTCTATCAACCCTACTTCACTATAGGTGGATTACGTATCATGCATACATACTTCCTCCAATTCAAATTATTTATTAAAATAATTATATATTGAAAAAACACTCAAATTTGATTTTAGTAAATAATTATTTCCATAAAATTGTCATTTTTTCACAAAATATATATTTAATTTAAAAAACACACATTCACATTTAAAAAACACATTTTAGTTTTTTTAATTAGTTATCATTTTTAAAAATTCTATAAACATTAATTATGGGGTTTTTCCTTCCAATTTTATGCATCTTATTTAATAAAATTCATCTAAAAAGAGTGTGTATTAGTGGGCAGAAATAATCCCAATAAAACAGAAAATTGTCCTATCATACTATTCAAATGCTTTAACAATAAAATATCATAATAGATATTAAAAAATTAAATATATTACTTAAGGATTGTGATACCTAACCTAATTATAATTTCCTTGAAATTCATTCTTAGTTTGGAATTGAATGTCCTATATTAAGGGTTTGTTCACTCGTCGGGAAGTGGGTGGGTGTGACACTGTGGGACTTTAAATGAGAAGTGATATCGACTTAGAGTCTTGAGTGTGGATTTGTTAGAAAAGTGAGAATAGAGCCCAGAAAAATTTAGGGTCTTTAGGTGCGATTCATGAATTGAAAAAGACTTTTGAAAATGGGAGTGAGGGCGAGTGAGTATTTATAGATTGACTCACTTTACGATCCACCAACTCACTTCAGTTAAAAATGCTAAAATAGATTTAGTTAGAAATCTACTTTAGATGGAAAGTGAGGAAGTGACACTTCTCGTTTCGAGGACAAATGAGCAGCTAGAAGTGGGGTAAGTCGGACCATACTCTCCAGATTTCTCCTCACTTCAATTTAAATAAATAGTGAAAGAAAAAGATTTTTATATTCATATATAGACATATGGGGACGTTCTACTGAGGGTGTTCGCGGAGAATCCATGAGAAAACGAAATGTAAGAGAGAGAAAAAGAAAGAAAAGACAATACAAGGGTGAAGAGAAAAATGACAAATGAGTGGTAATGAATAGTGGTTGAGGGTTGAAGCTGGGTTGAAGAAATACGGGTTCGTTAGTTGGTTTTATTAGGGGAAAAGGTGCAAATAGGGGTTGGACAGCTGTGATTGAAGGGTCATTGTTGAGATTATGATCGAATGGTTGGGATGCGAGCACTATATATCCTACTTCGCACTATGCATCACATTGATCAGCATTGTACATAATGCTATTTATAATACTGGTGTAGCATACCATTCATTTCACTGTTCACATCATGGAATGATGGGTAGCCATCGGATTCAAATCCAATGGTTGATATAGAAACATGTAGAATTTTTATCCACGGACATCTGTAGAAGGCTGGTTCCCTGTATATATATATATATATATATATATATATATATATATATATATATATATATATATATATGATTTATACTGAATATTGTAGGGGCTTTTTATAGGATATATCCTACTAGATAATCACTGACATGGGTTGTGCCAAATCATTTATATACACATGCAGTTATCTTTAATTATAAAATATTTATAATAATATCAACCATTAAGACTATTTATAGAAAAGACAAAGCAACTGAGCAAGTACTAGTTCATCTATTAAAAACACTCAGATTTTATTTTTAGTAAATAATTATTTCCGTAAAAAATTGTGATTGTTTTTACATATATATATTTATATATTTAATTTAAGAAACACACATTCAAATTGGTGTACTGAATACATGATAGGAAATCTAAATATCACATTAATTTAAAAAACACACTTTAGTGTATTTTTTTAATTAGTTATAATTTTTAGATTTTATAAGTATTAATAATGAATTTGTTTGGTTCAAATTTACCCATCTTATTTGATGAAAGTTAATCCTAAAGGAGTGTATTAATGGGCAGAAATAATCCCAATAAAATGGAAACTTAATATATATTAATTAAGGATTGTGATACCTAACCTAATTATAATTTCCTTGATATTCTTTATATTAATTAATGATTGTGATAACTAACCTAATTATAATTTCTTTAGAGAGTATTTATATTAATTAAGGATTGTGATACCTAACCTAATTATAATTTTCTTGAGATTCTTTTTTAGTTTGGAATTCCAGAGTCCTATATTAAATGAAGGAGAAAAAGATTTTTATTTATATAGATTTGTGCGAGACATTCTCCTCCAACGTTTGTAGAGTATCGGTAGAGGAACAAAAAGTAAGAGAGTAGAGACAAAGGGAAAAGGAAGGAATAGCCAACAATAGTAATGATCAATGGTTGATGAGTTGAACTGAGTTGATGTGGATTTGTTGGTTAGTTTTTATTAGGGAAAAAGTGCAAATAGGGTTTGACGACTGTAATTGAAGAGTGATTGTTGAGATGGTGATTGAATGGTTGGAATGTGAATACTGTGTATCTTACTTTGCACTATGTATCACAATCAGCACCCTACATAATATTGTTAATAGCGGTATTCACAATATTGTTTAAGCATACTGTTCTCTTCACTATCCACACCACGGGATGATGTGTAGTATTGGATTCAAATCCAATGGCTAATATAGGAATATTGATGTAGAATTTTTATCTACAGTACCCGTTCGTAGAGAAGCTAGCTCCTATCTATATATATAGATATATATATCTATAGATATGAATAGTGAAGTGTTTTTATAGGACATATCCTGCTAGATAATCACTCACATGGGTTGTGCTCAAATCATTTAATTTATATATAGATACAGTTATCTATAATTATTAAATATTTATAATTAATAATAATAAAGACAAAACAACCGAGCAACTACTTGTTCATTTATTAAAAAACCACTAAAATTTTATTTTAGGAAATAATTATTTCCGTAAAATTGTGATTTTTTTTCAAATAAATGTTTATATATATATATATATTGAAATAAATGTGAATAATAGCGAGTTTTATTGAAAATAACAAAATAGAACAAGGAAAAGATCTCTCACAAAAGGTGAGGAGCACAAGAAAGTACAATAAAAGCACCAAAAAGATAAACACTAGGATGAGCCCGAAAAGACACCATCGTGACTGGGAGCTGTCGGGCAAGCAGAAGGGCTACTCATGCTACATCAAGCTCGGGAGATCGCCCAAATTGGTTGGATACTCTAGCACTAAGGAAATCGAGAGAGCGTTTGATTCGATGGGATGCTCTGACACGTAAGCTAGCGATATTGCTCGGCGTAGTTGAGGCAGGAAAGGTGAGCAAGTTAGTAGATTTAAAAATAATAGTGTAAAACGGTAAAGCATTTAGATGAAAAGTACGGGTATTTCGTTCAATCTTATGGAATGTTTATATATTTAATTTTAAAAAAACACACATTCAAATTGGTGTATCGAATATACTTCTGACTAGCGACTCAATCCAGGGGTTAGCCACTTAGCCAAAGTTGTTTTGGTTTAATTAATAAAACTAAAAATATAAACAATTTAAAAATTATTTTCATTTTTTTTCCAAACCCATATATACCCTATTCATCCCATTATTTTGCATTTAAAGTCGTTTTATTTTATTTAATTGTTATTCTTAATTTGCACAGATACTTTTGGGGGTAATTTTTTGGGTGGTCTTAGAAGCTTTCTTTATTTTTCGGTTTGACCTTTAGCTTTCGGGTTGTATCAAAATGGCCTTGATATTTTTAATTTTGTTTTATAGGTGGGGCGATTAGGGGATTCGGTTATAAGTGAGTGGCGTGGGCCGGAAATATGAAGTCATGAACTGGGATCAAAAGTCGACTCATGTCAAGTCATCAACTTATGCAAATGGCACAGTGATTAGCTACCACGTAAATACGTCGTTTTTCCGCCCCCGCTCCTTTTACTTCATCCCTTTCCTCTCCCAGACATAAAACTCCGAGCCTAGCTGCAAAATACAAGCACTTTAAATTTAGCTTTGCTATCTTACTTACCTACCTTTTCGGCGGCGGCGGCGGCGGCGGCGGCGGCGGCGGCGGCGGCGGCGGCGGCGGCGGCGGCGGCGGCGGCGGCGTGGCGGCGGCGTTATCGTCCACCGTGGCTAAGCCGCTGTGCACAGCGCGTTAAGCTAACAGGAATCTCCTATAAGGTTGGAAGCGGTCGAGACCGTTAGCATCATCATTCTCACTGGTGTCTCTACCATTCTACATCCCATCCTATAAAGGATGATTTCTTTATTTTATCTTTTGATGTTAGGCGATGGATCTTTAGTGATCCAGTGTCCTGTGAGAACATTTTTCAACTGAGTATGTCATGTTTTCTTTTTCTTACAATTAATGGCTTAATCAATGGCACATATTGTCCTTTCATCTCACGGAATTTTAGGTTCCTTGTGTGGTTAGAAACCAATGCCAACTGCCGAGCATGGAATGGCAGCATGAGCAAAGCGAGGCCTTATTCCCGGGTGATTGTACATTGACCAAGCAGGGCAACATTACCCATAAAATGCTAACTAATGGGCCTTTTGTTTCTTGGTCGTTGACACATCTCAACTTTCATATGTCTCGACGCCAACAATGAGGAGGCAAAAACTACTAATACAGGCAGTAATGAATACGAAGGAATGAGGAAAGAAGCTAATATGCGAGCAAAAGGCCTTTAGTAGGAATTCTGGACTAAGGTCGAGATGAAGGCAGGCCCCGGAGGCATGTGGGAGAAAAGTGCTGGGAAAAAGGAAATTATGGATTCCCCAGGAGGCGCATAAGCTATGTGCTCATTTTCCTATTTTGTTGGATTTTTGTGGCTGGAAATAGTCGCGTTACATTATCGGTGACAATTTTGTGAACTATATAAATATTAATAGTATTGTCTCGAAGTGATGCCTTGTGGCTCCACGCATTTTTTTTTTTTTTTGTAAATGCTAACAATTAAGTATCAAGCAAGTTGTCAGAATGGTTACCAATGAAGCAGTTGACAAAATTTTTATGAGTTATGACATGACTTCAAATAGTTTTACTAACTCTGTTTTTAGATTTGTATGAAAGGATATGACAAACAATTTAATAAATTGTCATGAATTTTTTAAGATTTGCGATGCTTGAAATGAATGTAATTGGAATAACAGCGGAGAATAGTAGAATGTTGTTAGAATAAATTGAATCAATACGGACTTAAAATGGTGCTCGTTTACCAATTCTATAGCGCATTACAAACTTCAAATATGAATATTATTGGAATAAAACCCTAATAATGCTCTGACTTCTAAAGTGAGCCAGACTTTTAGCACCTTCCTAAACGTCTCATCCTTGTGATGTTGGCATGGTTAGGGTATTTATAGATTCACTATAAACTTCTCCCTCCTTTCGATAGTAAGCGGTGTGGACTACGGAGTCTTTAGAACAAGCTTCCATTGAGACTACCCAATGCGAGGATGGCCATTAGGGCTCCCATTTGTAGTCATCGAGAAGGGAAAAAGAAAGAAAAAAAAAAAGGGAAGAGGATAGGAGGGAAGGGGGAGATAAAGAAAAAAGCTAGGTCGGGGTGGCGGGGTGGTTGGCGGGTTAGGCTCGGGGTTTGCGTCCGGGAGGAAAGGATGAGCAGTGGTAGCGTGGCGACCAATTGTGCCATGCCTGGTGGTATGACTTGGACATGGTGACTTGGATCCTGGGTGTCCCACATCATATTTAGGCTTCCCGTCACTCACTTATAGCCGGGATCCCAATTTGCCCCAGGAGAAGCAAGGTAAGAATATTGTGCTCGTTTTGATCTAGTTAGAAGTTGGTATCAAAGTAGAAAACGAGGCAAAGAGTTCGAGGGGTGTCACGAAAAACTACTCTACTTGAGGCTTACTTATAAGTTTGGTAAGATGAAGTTGAGATGAGAGTCTAAATGCTAGTGACAACTACATTAATAAAATGGATTAGTACATGATGGGTCTCGAATTATGACGAAATTTGGGAATTCAATGTCAATCGATATTAGATAAATGAGTGACCAGCTACAATTAATCCAATTAAAATAACTCTGGGCTTTGATTTCTCTCACACTCAGAAAATACATATAAACTTAATTAGACTAGTAAATGAATTAAGTCGCGATCATTTCATTTTAAAAATTATTTTAAATTATTTTGAGTTGGCTTAATTCTTGATTTTTTTTTTTTTTTTTTTTGAGATAGAGGCGACAAACACCAATATAGAATTGTCAGCGGAGAGACCTTCTAGCATACTCTTGGGCCAGGGAATGCGGTCGAGAGGGAATCCAGAACTCGTGGCTCTCAGTGGGGGTCCTTAGACACAGGTTGGAAGCCACGCCATGCTACATTAAACGAAAGCCATCTCCTTTAGTACTATATTCAACACAATAATCCCCCAAACTTTGGCCAGCAAGGTTAGAGGCTGTTAGTCCAGAGACAATAGAGGTCATGTGACAGTGATTTTGTTATTTTGTTGC
>NC_052472.1:23541599-23549107 GCF_009730915.1 Dioscorea cayenensis subsp. rotundata
CCGAGCTAGCAACACAACCCACCCCGATCCTCAATATAGCTTCAATTGCAATGCGACCTTGAGAGGCCCAACCATCCCATTTTTGCTAATCCAAGTCGATGCAGACAACTCCTCCTGAGCTATTCCTGCCAGCAACTAGCTTGCCTCTTCACATCATATCAGCAAACTCTCGCAAGGGTCACACGAACATGGCTAGTCTCCATCATACCAAAGATGGTCTTCTGTAAAGAATCTTCAAATGATCTTTCCAAACTTGATCTCCATTCATCCAAGTTTGGTTTTCATCAATCTTCAAACTTGATCTTCATTCATCAAGTTTTGGTTCATCGCTATTCTTGTTGCTAAACTTGATCTCCTTTCGTGCGTTTAGCACTTTAATATCTTCCAAGCAATGATTTTCATTCATCGAAAGCTTGAGTCATCAATCATCTCCAAATATATATGTTCTTGCCAAAGGGTAAGCTTGTGCCCATCTTTAGATTGTCCCTCGATATGGTCTTCTAGGAGATCTTCTAATCATGATATCATTGCAAATATAGATTCTCCAAAGATAGGTTTGAAGGCTTCTTGTTCCATTTATCTTTGCCACATCACCATGTGCCTTGTCACTTTGCCAAATCATCTTGTTTGCCACGTCATCTTCAATATGTATCAAATACTACCAATTATAGCTCAGCTCCGACAAATAATAATAATAATAAAAATAATAATAATAAATAAATCTATGATGATGATGATGATGATGGGGAAAGGAAATTAGGTAAGGAAGAGACCAAAGAATGACATAGAATGGCCTTTGTTTGGTAGTCACCAAACACGTACCAAGTAAGGAACTTGTATCTTATGACAAAAGTGAAATTTAGACAAAATGAAAAATAGAGAAATTGAAATTTTAAGAAAACAACAAAATTTAGACAACTCTAATTTGTCCTGAAGACAGTAATCCTTTGACAATGAGAAAGGTTGTTATATTCCATCTACCCTATTTAATCCTATTTGGTTTTGATTTTTAATGGTGCCATAAATACAAAGCACTGAATGAGCTCATAAAATTGAAGCATCTTTGGATTCAGTAAGTATGATATTCATTCTTGCCAATAGCATGTGACACATTTAATTATTATTTGGTCATGCAACTTCTCTGACAAACTGTGCATAAGGTAGACTGCCAAACCCTAGACATTAAGGTTTGGTATATGTCAGATAAATATAGTACTAGAATGAATAAATTTTTATGGGGTATTTATTGGAGGAAAGATTATCAACAATATCATGTGGAGATAATGAAATGGTTTATGTTAGCATTACGGCATTAGCTTAGCAGTTTAAAGTATTTGATAATAAAAATTTTTACTCTAATGCATAATGCATAGCTGAGGGTGTAATAATAACAATGTGTATTTGAGGTGTAATAATAACAATGTGTACTTGGGATGGCCGATTCATATTATTAATTATTTAAAGTATTTGATTTTTTATATAAGAGATTAAAAGTTTGATTTTTTTTTTTATGTATGGTTGAGATATAATAATAAAAATGTGTGTACTTAAAAGTAGTTGATCTACAAATATGATTTGTTTGGTTCTTCAACTAGGTCAAGTCTTTGGTTTTTTCACTGTTTGTACCATGAAAAAAATTATATTTTTTTATAAGAATTAGGATAGGGTGTAGGTTTATTTATATTTATGTACAGTGTTGTACAATGCAGTGTAGTGTATAGAATCAGGGATTTGCTTGGTTGAAGAACCAGGCAAGAGCAAGATGCGTTTGCTAGTCCACATTGTAAAAAAAAAAAATAAAAAAATATTATGTTATGAAAATCCAGCTTCCTCTCATAATGTTTAATGGTTTGCTGATAATATTTTTCTGTGTATGAGTGTATTTTGAATAATTTTATTTGTTGATTATATGCTTAATTGTGTTAAAATGATATTTTTTATTTTTTTGAAAATAGTTGTTGAAATTATCTATAATGAAGACAATAACAAGGAAATGGATGCATCAGAGGTTTCCATTTTCAGCATTTAATTGCCCATTCAATGCAATGATGTTAAATGCAACCTTATTTTCTCTGATGAGATGGCATTGAATTGGAATTTATTTATTTATTTATTTATTTATTTTTGAAAAATAGATAAATCACTTAAATTACTAAAAAAAAAAAAAATTCAGCCAATCACTAGATGGCATATGCCAAAGTACATAAATTAAAATTTATATACCTTTTACCAATAAAAGTAATTTAACATTTTTTTCACTTATAGTTACATTTTAGATATAAGTATGTATATTGATAAATATGTATAATTGAAAGGAATTTTTATTTGGAATAATAATGGTATTATTACTATGTATTAATATTGTTTTTTTAGATATTATTCACATAAGTTGATAAACTAAGAAAAAGAATAATTTTTCCATAAAAAGAAAAGAGATAATTATTAAATATCATGCCTGTCCCTTTTTCTTTTTGGGTGGAATAAAGCATCTCCACCTTTCATTTCCTTTTAGCTTTAATTGGCCAAATAAGCAATTACTATTGATAAATATGTATAATTGAAAGGAATGATATATGGAATAATGGTATTGCTATATATTAATATTGTTTTTAGATATATGCACATAATTTGATAAAAACTAAAATAAGAATCATTTTCCATAAAAGAAAGAAAAGACAACTATTAAATATCATTCATATCCCCTTGTTTTTTTAGTTGGAATAAAGCACTCTACCTTTCATTTCCTTTTAGCTTTAATTGGCCAAATAAGTAACCATTCTATTTACTCTTACAAGTCCTTATCAAACTTAAGGCCAAGCCTTTCAATGGTAGTTGAAAATAGTAGCTAACTTTCATTCAATGCATCATCAACTCCTTTTCTGGTTACATTAAACTTCACAACTAATTTAGCATTTACTTAATGTTTGATAACTTTCATGATTTACATTATGTGTATATCACCCTCAAGAGAATTTTAGAATTTGTAGATCTCAGAGAGGGTGGTTTAAGTAGCTCCACAACAATGCACACTATTACTGCTCCGGGATCTAGGAGTTTTTTTATAGTTTTTTTTTTTGTGGTCCCTGGAGTATTTTTTGTTTCAGTTGTCTTGCCTTTTTTTTCGGGGTGCTACTCAATTCTCTTTGGGTTTTATTTTTTTATTTTTTTATTTTTGATAATAGGCAACAAGTACCATCGCTTAAATGTTTGTTAAGGGATAGGTAAATACGAAGATGCATTGGTTTCGTGGTTTATCGATTTCTTAGGGACTTAGTAACTCAGTCAAGTGTGACATGGAGCAATGAAAGTCTGCCACGTGTACGCTTAGAAGAAATGTGATTAATCTTTTTTTTTTTTTTTCCAACTTCCAACAAACTTTGATTGGCAACTAATTTTGTATTAAATGACACTTTTATATGTGATCAATTTTAAATTAAATGGGACATTCAATTAACATGATTCAATTTGCAATGCACACTCATTTTGATTGAGATTTCTCCACCTTGCTACTACTTTTGTGAATTAAAGAAGGCCATGTCTCTTATTTATAATTAATTGTTCTAACAAAAGTTATATGATGGATATAAATGCAAAGCACCAACCAATTGATGATTTTCGTTTTAGCATCAATCCATTCAAGCAAAAGGAAAGGAATTATGAATTGGTTTGCTGGGTTCATGCATCTGCTTCTTTTCTTCTTGTTTTACTAAATTGTGATTAATTCATTTATGGATTGCTGTCTTACCCTTTAAATATGAGCTTTGAATTTCTTGATGCTTATCCAACTTTTATTAAAAATTAAAAAAATCAAAACTATAAGAAAATAAACAAAATAAAGAAAAAAAAACACTAGAAGAATTGTCCAACTTATTATTATTATTATTATTATTATTATTATTATTTATTTATTTATTTATTTATAGAACTTGTCTAAGATACTTTAAGATGACGTATAAAACCAATTTACCGTAATAAGTAAATGGTACCATATGAATATATATTCTTGCAGGCAAGAAATTTATTAAGGCATTCAATAGTCCCAACTCCTCATGTTACCCACCATTAAATTGCACAATATGATGTGTTGTTACACGTACCCTAAGTTTTCAAAAATTAGCTAAACTAATATACCGTACCTCTTTACTTAAAGAATGTTATATTTATTATATATATATATATATATGATGTTTGTGGAAACCATTTTTACAATAGTTGAAAGTTGTGACTTATTTACTTTAATTAAAAAAAATATTGTTATACAAAATTAAATAAACTAATTATTATTATTCTTCTTTAATACTAGGAATTATTTCATAATATATATTGTATATTTTTCTAAAATTTCAATGAATAAGCAGAGGTTAAATAAAAAATGTTTTGAATTTGATTAATTTGATTAAGGACATCTAATATATAAAGTTAACAGAGTAATTATGGATGAATGATTTCTATTTTTTGGTTTTTTTTTTTGAGAGTATTCTATATATTTTTACTGAGTTCTCTTTTATTTATGTTCCTTTTATTTTTTTATTTTTTTAATGGTTCAGTCATTATTTATGAATGAGGTACATTATGCACATTAATATATTATCAATTCTCTAGGTTTCTTATCATTATATGTACTTTTTTTTCTTTTAATGCATTTTGATTGTTTATTCACTTTTATTATTATTATTTTGATTTATTTTATTAATTATATAAATAAATACATCTTTTAAATATTGAATCATAATTTATATATACATATAAAATCAACATTGCACGAATAAGTGATTAAGGGGGTGTTTGGATCCAGGATTGATGCCTTGGGAGTGGGAATCATATGCACCCACGCATCCCACTCCTATGTTTGGTAATGTGGAAAGGAGTGAACAGTGTATTTCCATGGGATTATGATTACTGAATGTGGGTGTGTTGCATTACTGGGAAATTTGGGGGTTTAGTTCTCCTTAGTATTGAAATTACTTTTATGCCCTTCATTTAATAAAAAAAAAATTAACAGTCATCTTCTTCCCGTTGCTTCATCTCATCGTTGCTTCATCCGACCGCGAAGCCGTGGCATGCGTCCCCGCCGATCGCTTCCTTCACCTGATCGTATGTCGCCAGCTGCGATGCGGTGATGATCATCGCCCTGTTCACCATCAGCGAAGATCCGCACCATAGGCTCCTCTATCACCATTCGCGAGATAGCATCCACGGCGCTCTTGTAGTTCCGGCGCTGCGCAACGGGGAGGCGACCATCGGCGCTGCCCTCCTCTCTCACCTTCAGATCTGAGGATCTGAACACCGACGGAGATCAAGCCGGCCGGGGAAGTGGGTGATGAGGAGCAGGGGTTTGAATTAAGATAGTTTTTAATAATAATAATAATAATATATTATTATTATTATTATTATTATTATTATTATTATTTTAGGATTTTGGATAATCATATCCAAATTAGTTAGATTATGTTATAATAACATTTATTAAATTATTTTGGGATTTTGGATAATGATATAAAAAAAATATAACTATCTATAACTAGATTTTGTTAAAATAACATTTTTAAATTATAATAATTAGTTAAAATATTTAATTATGTTAAATTAAAAAAATAATTAAATATATTGTAAATATTTAATAACATGTTAATTATTTATTATTAAATATAAACTATTGTTTAGCAAAATATCATTCCATTATTATAAAAGGGCATAAGTGTAATTATACCATATTTCTCTCTCCTACTTTTCATATTCCTAACCCTCATTCCTTCCAACCAAACACCTTCATCATTATCCTTCCCTTTCCCCTTATTCTCATTCCTATTCCTCTCTCTTTTTCATTCCCCCCATTCTCATTCCTAATCCGTAATCCAAACGGCCCCTAAGCACTTAGAAAAGAAACGGGACGAAGATTTAGCTGTCAAATTTTCAAAGCTAATTAAAGTATATGGACAAGGTGTCATCTTTATAAACATCTATAAATTAATTGTATTGGGACAAAAGAAAATGTTAATATAATATAATATTAAGTTTATCAAATTCAAAATTTATCACAAGATAATGGCCAATGGAAATCAGCCATTTTTCATGAGTGGGGTATGACTGCACTTTTTTATTTTAATATTTTATCATTAACCTGTGTATTTAAGATCATAAATAAAATAGGACCATTTATGATATGATTTTTTTTTTCGACATAAAGTTTTATAATTACGCGCGATAATTGCAAATTTCTCTACTTCCTATCATTTTTTTTTAATAATTTTTAATAATTAATTCTGCTAATTGTAAATCTCTCTGTTACTTTTCATTTAATGAGATACCGCTGGGATATTAGTTATTATCTTATGTCATTCATTTATCCCAGTCTCAAAATTTCCCCACTCACTCTCTCTGTTGAGATCTCTGGGACGGGGAATCCCCATCCCTCTCAATTTTTTTCTTAAAATATACAAATAATATATTAAATAAAAAAATTCACAAAATATTTTTCATAATAAACTATAGTATGATGTAGGATGAAACAAGAAGTTAACTAATACAAATAATATAAAGTTTTAAACTAAATTAATAAATAAAATTAAAATATATGATTTATTTTTGTTGTTAAGGAATTAATCCCCGAAGAGATTCCTCGCTACCCATGAGGATCCCTATTGGGAGTGAGACGGGGAGGGCATTCTTCGCCTCCGCTCCTTCTCTCTAGGTAGAGAAAAACTCTCCTCTATTCCCCCTTCTCCCTGTTAAAGGATATTTTAGGAAATTCTCATTTGTCGGGGCAGGTTCTCATGAAAAAACGAGGATTTGCAGCCCCACTTGCACCCTTACCATCAATCACTCTCCTTTATTAATATTTATCTGAGGAATTTTTTTTGAAATAACCTTTTATAATTGGCCACTTGCAAATCTCTCCATTTCCTATCATTCATTAATCATGGTTAATATGTATGAAATCATTTTTTTAATTTATAAATCCTCAAAAATTTCAAGACTAAAATTCAATCAATCACTCTCTTTTAATGAAATCTCATATTTTTTTTTAAATAATGGATAAACCATAATTAATTAAAGAAAATGGAGAGTACATACCGACAAACTCCAACACCAAAAGATTTCATGAATCTTTTTTGAAATAACCTTTACACATTAATTTCAAATCTCTCCATTTCCTATCATTATCATGGTTAATATGAAATCATTGTTTTATTTACAAAACCTCAAAAATATAAAGACTAAGAACTAATTGATCACTCTCTTTTATTGATATTTATCTCGTAAATCCATTAAATACAAGCTTGAATTATATGGCTATTTACACAACTATATATGTCATTAGTGTGAATGGACCCAGTTCGTAAGTATATTCGCATCATTAGAAAGCCACACACATCTCATAATTATATGATATATTTCATTGTAGTTCTAATAATTGGATGGAATACATTAAGGCAATAGGAGATGTACTGTTCGAGTAAATTTCGAGTTTGTTATCAAGATACAAGCCACATGCTTAATGCAGCATT